>NW_026865745.1:0-15998 GCF_026571515.1 Ruditapes philippinarum
CTGTAAAATCATTCAAATAATGCATAAATATATAATTAAAACATAAATTATTTAACAGAACAATGCACTTATTTTCAAAAATAGATATTATTATCGTAGCTGCGAAATCTTATTTTCGCGAAAAAGCTCATCCATCTATACCGCCTATATCATTACATTAAAAAAAAACAGAAATATCTTTCTACAGACATTCTATAAATAAGATTAAATTTAAAAAGGCCGAAAATCGACACAACCACACGAGAGTACTGTTACGATGATTGGTCTACTGCACTGCACCGAATTATTGCAAAACAGATTTACAAAATAAATAATAATAATAATAATAATAATAATAATAATATAAATAATAATAATAATAATAATAATAATAATAATAATAATAATATAATAATTATAATAATAATAATAATAATAATAATAATAATAATAATAATAATAATAATAATAATAATGAAAAATGAAATTTAAATATTCTATGAATATAACAATATTGACAATCTCAGCAATATTTTGTACTAAAATTGAATAAATACTTCATGTGTTGAGCGAATTAAAAAGCCCACAATATTACCCGTTAAACAATTGTGCGTCAATAAATTAGACAAAATAACCCAATAAATCTTAAATATTGCATTTTTGATCATCTGTGAATATATTTCGTATGCTTCTTTTTTACTTTGATATTAAACTTATGATGTTACCCATATGATAAATTTTAAGTACCTTCCTTTTCATATATAAAAATGTAAATTTACCGCGGATTTCGTGAAGTTAATTGTTTAATTGTCGTTGCGGCAAGATAGGCTGTATCTTTAAGAAATAAAATAGATAATGTATTTGTATTTAACAAGTATTTATCTTCAAAAAAACGTTAAATTTCCAAAAATCGGATTATAAATGGAAAAGCTATATGGTATTTTGTAAAGTAGGTATCCGTTGCGAAAGAGCATTTAATTTATCCCCCATTTTACCTTTATCGGTAGGGCGCATTACTTTAACTTGGGGTTCTACCCCCTGAAAAAAACCCTTCTAGTTTTTTGCTAAAAAAGGGGGAGACTTGCAAATAGCAAAAAAATTTAGGTCACAAAAATCCTTGGGGGTTTTTTAAAAAAGGTCCTGGACCCCTTGGTTTCCTTCATAAAACTTTTTTCGGTCTGCTTTTGGGGCATTTTGCCGACATAATAAAAATATTTCCCGGGTTTTTATGCACGTTTTCCCATAGTTTTACTTTTTGTCATTTAAAGGAAAGGCAGATTCAAGCGTCTGCTTTTAATATGATTTTTTTTTTTCTACTTAAAAAAACCCCTTTTAATAAGGTATTTACCCTCCAATATCAGCAAGAACCGGGGTCTCTTTTTGGGTCACAGACATCAAAGGGGACCCCAACTTAGGGGAAATTTTTTAAGGGCTACCTTAAAAATAGGGGAGATAAATTGAAAAGGGGAAATACGGAAAATGCTAAAAAATTTAAATTAAAAAACCCCATTTTTTAAAATTTTTGACTTCCCATATTTTAAAAATAACTTTCTTTTTACGGGGTTTGGTAAAAATTTTTTTGCTTTTTATTTCGTTTTTTTTAATACAAAAATCTGAGACGGAAATAGACCAGTTTAAATTTAAAGGGGAGCAGCAAGCAGCCCCGGGCATGCCGGGGCCCATTTTTAGATCTATTTTTTTAAAATTTGTATTCGATATTTTGAGCCCAGATGCCTTGGTAAGGGGCTAAAAATTTTGGGTTTCTCAGCACCACTTTCTGAAATATGAACTTTTTATGAGCAAGACTGTCCTGGGTTGAACAGTTTAACGGGGGTCTCTACTGGTCCATGTGAACACCCTTGATATATAAAGACCAAAACTGTCCTGGGTTTGAAGGGGGGTTTTTTCAACTGGTCTCATGCACCCATCTGATATATAGACCGCCCCCTGTCCTAGTTAAACAGGTAAAGTGGGGTCTCTAGTCTCATGTAAACATCTGATATATGAACCGGGGACTGTTGTAGCAAAGGGGACCAATTTGGTCTCATTTTTTTACACATCTATATATGAGCCCCGACTTTTTGAAAGCAAAAGGGGGATTTAAACCCGGGTCTGTATCCCACATCTGTATATGAGACCAGACTTTTCTAGTTTAAAAGGGGGGCCCAAAACTGGTCTCATGTACCACATCGATATATGAGACCAATTTTGGTAGTAAAGGGGGGACTCAACTGGGTCTCAGGTTACCACATCTGATTATATGAACAAGACTTTTCTGGGCTAAAGGGGGACTCAACGGGTCTCATGTACCACATCTAAATTATGAGACCAACTTTGTAGCTAAAGGGGGACTAAAAAACGGGGCTCATATACCAAAATCTATAATGAAACCAGATTTGTTCAAACCCAAAGAAAATGGGCCCCTCAACGGGCCCTTCATTTAACCACATTCTTGTTTAATAAAAGCCCAAAGACTTGTTTTTGGTTTAGCCGAAAAGGGTGGAAACCAATCCCCTCCAAAAAATACCCCCATTCCTTGATATAATGAAACCGGGAAACATTTTTTTCAAAGCTAAAAAGGTTGGGACTCAACGGAAAAAAATTTTTCCCAAAATTAAAAAAATATTTTGAAAAACCGGGAACTGTTTACTTCTAGTAAAGTGGACCCAACTTTTTCAAATGTACCACATCCTGTTTTTATGGGACCAGACTTTTTTTTAAGGGTTTTAAATTTTTGGCCCTAAAAACCCGGGGTTTTCAATGGCATCGCAGCTCCCCAATTTGAGACCAGGACCTTTTCTAGGGAAAGTGATTTCCAAAACTTCTCTTTTTGTTTTCCCCCCCCCCGACCTTTTTTTTTAAAGCCCAAAAAGATTTTGTTTTAGGTGAATTTAAAGGGAATTTTCAAAAACTGGCCCTAATTGAAAACAAAAAATTTGATTTATTGGGGAAACCAAAAAACCTTTTCTGGGAATGAAGTGCCCCTTTCAAAACCTGTTTTTTCATTTTTAACACATTTTTTTAATATATAAAACCAAAAGGATTTTTTTCAGCTGAAGGGATCAACCCCCTTTGGGGTCTAAAAGGACCAACTTTCTGTTTTAATTTTAAGACCGGGGGAAAATTTGTTTAGTAAATTTTGGGCCTCAACCTGGTTTAATTTTCCGCTTTGTGATTTTTAGAACCGGGCCCCCTTTTTCCTAAGGGGAAGGAAAAGGTCTCGTCCCCCATTGATTTTTTGGGGGCCCAAAAAAGACTATTTTGGGGAAAATTTCGGACTCAAACTTGGCCCATTTTTCCCAAAAAATTTTTTAATTTTTTAGACCAAACCTTTTCCCCTAGGTAAGGGGGTTCCTTTAAAAATTTTTTGGTTTTTTCAAGAAAAACCCATCTGATTTTAAAAATTTGCCCCCAAATTTGCCTATAAGGGGACTCAATTTGGCCCTTTTTCTACCCTTTGTTTATATAAAAACTTTAATGTTCTTTTGAAAAGTTTTTGGAACTTTTTTAAGCTTTTTTGGGGCCTTTTTTTTCCTTTTTTGTTTTTAAAAGCCGCTGCCGGGAACCGGGTTTTTTGGGAAAATTTTTAAAAAAAATTTAATTTTAAAAAATTTTCTTAAAAAAAGAAAAAATTTTAAGCAAATACTGTTTTTAAAATTTGGAAAAATTTTTCTTAAACGGTAAAAAACATATTCTTAGGCAAAAAAATTTTTAAATAGTTTTAACGTTTGTTTTTATATTATTTTATATTTTTTTTATAATTTTAAATCTTTTTTTTAAAATTTCCCTCATCAAAATTTTTCCTTTTTTTTTAAATTTAATCCCAGGCCATTTCGAACTTAAAAACAGTTCGAAAGGGAGGGGAGATCCTTTAACTTTTGGGCACATTTGTACCTCAACTATTTTTTAATTTATGAAATTTTCCATTATTTTTTTCAGTTTGCTAATTTCCCCAAGGGAAAAAATAAAACCCCCCCCCCCCCAAAATGAACCTTTTTTGGGGTTTTTGGAAAACTGGTTTTAAAAGAAAAATAAAAAGTAACGGGAAAACCCAAATTTTATATTCCATTTTAAAAATCTCTTAAAAAGGGAAAATTTTAAAGTAAGTGTTTTTTTCCCTTACAAATCATATTTTTCAAAAAAATAATAAAAAAACTACCTATTTTTTGTGGTATTTTTTTAAATTTAAAAATAAAAAAATCAATTAATCCAATACCTTAAATTTAAATGCACAGCAATTTTCTTTAAAAAATTTAAAAAATTTAAAACCAACTTTCCCAAGGGTCCTCCCAAGGGGTTAAAGGGGAACTAATTTCGCTTTAAAAAAACTAAATTTAGACGCCCTACAAAGAACTTTTTGAAATTACAGCTAGGGGTGAACTTGAAGGTTGGGTTTTTTTCTTGTACAGTTTAAAAAAATTTTGAAAAAAGTTTTGGGGTTTGAATGTGAGCACCAGGGGGAAAAAGGTTTAAAATACACATTTTGGTTTTCTTTCTTAAAAGAGGAAAAGCAAAAAATTTTGGTTTTTAAAAATTTTTTCCCATCCCTCTTTTTTTTGAATTTTATACAAATTAATTTGAAGTTTTTTAAACAAATGTTTAATGTCACAATTTGGGGACTTTTAAAAAATTAATTTTTCCCCAAAATTTTTAATAAATTAAAAAAAAAAAGGGTAATTTTTAATTTGATGTAATTTCAGGGGAAAAATTTTTTTGAAGGAACTGTTCAAATTAAAAGGAAAAATTTTCCTTGAAAGGGAAAATCCTTTCTTTTAAAAAAAATTTGGAAAAAAAACTATGAGTTTTCAAAAAAGTTTTTTTAAAAAAAACTTTGTTTTGGTTTTCATCAAGTTTTCATTTTTCAAATTTGTATTTTTTTGAATTTTTAAAAAAGGAAAAAAAACTTTGTTTTTCATTTTAAATTTTTCTTAGTTTTTAAAAACAAAAAAAGTAAAAATTGGGGTTTTTTGGCTTAAGAAAAATGGAAAATTTAAAAAAAACCCCCCCCTTAAAAAAAAAAAAAATAAATTTGAAAAACGGGGGAAAAATTAAATTTTTGAAAAGTCCCTGTTTTTGGTTTAAAACCGGGGTTTTTTTAAAATGGAATTTTTTTTTTGAAAAAGTTAAAGGTTTTAAATATGGTTTAAAAATTTAAAAATTTTAAACTGGAAGGGTTAAAACTTTTTTAAAAAGGGCTTTTGAGGGTTTTCCAATTTCTCCCTTTTTAAAATTAAATTTTTTTAAAAAAACCAAAAACTTTTCCTTCTTAAAAAAACATTTTGGATAAAAACTTTTTTCTTCCCCCAAAGGAATAATCCTTACATGGCATTTGGGTTGAAATTAACATAAATATTTGTTCTAATAAATTAAAAGATTTTTAAAAATGAAATGAGGTTTCCTCCTTTTTCGTCCCAATTTTGCCCTAAAAGTTTTAAAATTTTATTTTTTTCCTTTTAAAAAATAAGGGAAAAATCCCAAGGAAAACATTAAAATGCCCCTTTTTTTTTAAATTTCTTTAACAGCTAGGTTAAGTAAAAATTGACCCAAATTTTTAACTTAATTAAATTAAATTTTTTTTTAAAGCAAAGGGGTATGTCAGTTTGAAAACAGGGCCCCATCAAAACCCCCCTTTTGGGTTGTTTTAATTTTAAACAAAAAGGGGAAAGGCAAAAATTTGAAATTCAAGGACAAAATTCCCCTGCCATTGGGTGGGGGAAAGTTAACGGGGGCCAAAAAGGGCCTTCCCCAAAACCAGGGAAATTTCAAAGAGTTAAGGAAATTTAAATACCTTTTTAAAACCCAAAAAAATAATTACATTTTTGTTAAAGGGCAGAAAAACCTTTTCATTTAGAAAATTTGAACGCTTTTTTAAATTTTAAAAGGATTGAAATTGGGCCCCCAAAAATTGAGGGGAATTAAAAAATTGGACAATTTTCCCTTATTTTTTGAAAATTGCCAATTTTATTTTTTAAAAGTTCAAAAACCCTTACCAAAAAAATGTAAGTTTGTTTCCGGATTTAAAAATCTAGGGGAAAATTGATCTTTTTTCACACACCCTGTTAAAATTTTTTTTACTCCATAAATAGGGAATTGCACGGCCTGCGATATATTTTTTGACTTGACCCCATAAGAGTTTTATAACCAAAAAAATAGTTTTAAAAGAAGCGTTTTTAAAACCCTTTTTTAAGCGTAAACAATCCCCCAAAATTTTAAAGAAAGCAAATTTTAACAAACCTGTGATGCTTTAACATGTATATAAAAGGTTTTTTCAAAAATTTTTTGCTTTTTTTTTTTAATTTATGTAATGAAAAAGAAGTTTTGGTACAAATTCTCTAATGAACTGATTGAAGCCTTCAAAAACAATTTTGGCTTTTGGGCCGGATGCCCAAATTTGTGCAAAAAAACGGGATACCTTTTTCATTTTTTGGGAATTTTTCAAGTCACTCAAATAAATTTTTTCCCCAAAATTTTTGTTTTCCCTTTTTTACATTTCCCTTTTTTGTTTGCCTTAAATTCCTACTTTTTTTTAATAAATTTGGTCTTTTTCTTCATATTCATTATCTTCAATTTTAAAATATCCCATTTTTCTTTATCAACCACATTTTTTGTGCCCAAGGTTCATAACTGAGAAAAATGTTTTTTGAATTATCCCTCATTAAAATTTTAATTTTCCAAAAAAAAATTTATTTTACTCTTTTTTGTTTTTTTTTCCAAATAACCAAATTAAACATTATGGGGATTTTAATCAAAGACACTTTTAACTTGGGACCTTTTCAAGAAACCCATTCTACTTTTTTTCCTTAAAAAGATTTTTTTTCTTCTTTTTGCCCTAAAATTTTAATTTTTTTTTTTAAAAATTTTCTTCCCTTCCTTTTGTGCAAGCCCTTTTTTTTTCCTCAATTTCTAACATTTATTTTTGGAAATTAAAACCCTTTTTTTTTCATTTTTCTACTTTTTTAATATTATTTCAAATTTTTTTGCTTTTTTCTTTAATAGCAAATTTTATCGAATAGCTAAAACCCTTATTCAAAATTTTGTACCTTTTTTTTTCATGCTTCTCAAGGGTTTTTTTTTTTTAATATATCAGATGATTAATTCTGATAAACCACTAGTAAAAAATTTTTTAAAATATAATTTTTCACTGTAGCCGGACTATATCTGAATGCGAATGAAAGAAAAATCAAAAACTAAATGGATTAACAGGCAGAAAAATGCCGTAAATTTTCTTCTTTATGAAAAGAAAGTCCATGTCACCATTACATCATGGTTAAAGATGTAACAAAATTAGAGAATTTAAACAGAACATATTTCAAAAATTTGATGATGTGGACTCATGATGTTTGATGCGTCACAAAGGAGAATGCGCGACGTTACGCGGCAAAATCAGTAAAAATACCTAAAATCACTTTAAAAAGCATGAAATCAAAAGAAAATTTATTTGTGTTACATATAAGATTGCAATATATTTCATTCGTGAACACCAGCTATTATATTTTCACTCGTGGCTACGCCACTCGTGAAAATATTGCATCTGGTGTTCACTCAGTGAAATTATATTTCAATCTTACATGTAAAACTAACAAATATCCTCTATATCATCATCCCCATCTTATGTGACAAGGTTCATAACTCTAGCACCAATATTTTCAGATTTATCTCCCCTTGAACTTAGAATTTTCCTCAAAAAATATTATTTTTAGCTCGACTATTCGATAAGAATAAGTAGAGCTATTGCAGTCACCCGAACGTCGGCGTCGGCGTAACCACTTATGTTAAAGTTTTTGTAATAGTTCAAATATTTTCAAAGTCCATTGACATATGGCTTTGAAACTTTGCACACTTGTTCACCATCATGACCCCAACCTGTAGACAGGAGGAGGTAACTCTATCAAGCATTTTGACAGAATTATGCCCCTTTTTCGACTTAGAATTTACGTTAAAGTTTTTGTAATAGTTCAAATATTTTCAAAGTCCATTGACATATGGCTTTGAAACTTTGCACACTTGTTCACCATCATGACCCCAACCTGTAGACAGGAGGAGGTAACTCTATCAAGCATTTTGACAGAATTATGCCCCTTTTTCGACTAAGAATTTACGTTAAAGTTTTTGTAATAGTTCAAATATTTTCAAAGTCCATTGACATATGGCTTTGAAACTTTGCACACTTTTTCACCATCATGACCCCAACCTGTAGACAGGAGGAGGTAACTCTATCAAGCATTTTGACAGAATTATGCCCCTTTTTCGACTTAGAATTTACGTTAAAGTTTTTGTAATAGTTCAAATATTTTCAAAGTCCATTGACATATGGCTTTGAAACTTTGCACACTTGTTCACCATCATGACCCCAACCTGTAGACAGGAGGAGGTAACTCTATCAAGCATTTTGACAGAATTATGCCCCTTTTTCGACTTAGAATTTACGTTAAAGTTTTTGTAATAGTTCAAATATTTTCAAAGTCCATTGACATATGGCTTTGAAACTTTGCACACTTGTTCACCATCATGACCCCAACCTGTAGACAGGAGGAGGTAACTCTATCAAGCATTTTGACAGAATTATGCCCCTTTTTCGACTTAGAATTTACGTTAAAGTTTCTGTAATAGTTCAAATATTTTCAAAGTCCATTGACATATGGCTTTGAAACTTTGCACACTTGTTCAACATCATGACCCCAATCTGTAAACAGTAGGAGGTAACTCTATCAAGCATTTTGACAGAATTAAGCCCCTTTTTCGACTTAGAATTTACGTTAAAGTTTTTGTAATAGTTCAAATATGTAAAGTTTTTGTAATAGTTCAAATATTTTCAAAGTCCATTGACATATGGCTTTGAAACTTTGCACACTTGTTCACCATCATGACCCCAACCAAGCATTTTTTTTACTATCAAGCACTAAGAATAGTCGAGCATTGCTGTCCTACCGACAGCTCTTGTTTACTGTTACTTATTTATTTCTAAAGGGATCAACTTCATACTTCAAATATATTTACGTTATCATCATCTACATCTTGTGTGACAAGGTTCATAACTCTAGCACCAATATTGCAAGAATTATCTCCCCATAAACTTAGATTTTTTTACTAGAAAAATGTTATTTTTTATTATAACTTTTTTATTTTTAAAGGTATCTACCTCAAACTTCAAATACTTATTCCTTATCATCAATTACATTTTATGTGACAATGTTCATAACTCTTGAAGCAATATTTACAGATTTATCTCTCTTTGAACTTAGGATTTTCTTTAAGAAATATAATAACTTCTTTACTTTTTAAGGTATCTACTTCAAACTTCAAATATATATTTCTTATCATTACACAAATTTTGTCTGATAAGGTCCATAACTCTAGCATGACTATTTCTAGAATTATTCCCCTTGATCTTGGAATTTATGTTAACAAATATTATAGCATAGTATCTTACAACATTTTATATCTTTCTACTTGCAAAGACCTTCATGTGCCATGTTTAATCACTGTTTCATATTAGTCCATTTATTTTCCATTTTCTAAATCTTTTCTTTTGTATTCTTTTATTGATAGGTGCTGTTAAAAGTATTGATGATGAAAGAAGACATAAACCAACTTCTTGCTGAAATGGTTTTTTTTTTTGATGCGTTTATTTAAGGTCGCCGCCGGAAAGCCCATATGGGCGACCGTACACTCAAGTCGGGTCATCGTAGAGCGCCCGCCGAGATTTTTCGTCGATTTTTTTCCAGCTTTATTGGTGGAGGAAGACCCCAGGTGCCCCTCCGGGCATTATTTCAGGCACGAGCGGGCACCTGGGTAGAACCACCGACCTTCCGTAAGCCAGCTGGATGGCTTCCTCACATGAAAGATTTCGACCCGAGTGAGGATCGAACCTACAGTGGTGAGGGACCTGTGATCTCAAGTCAACGACTTTAACCACTCGGCCACGGAGGCCCCTACTGAAATGGTTTTAATGAACCATATTTATATACCACCTGGACAACAAAAGGTGTGCTGAGTCCATTGTACAATTTGTGGGCCTATGTTTGCTTATTCTCAAACGTTGCTCAATCATTAAGTCAACTTGTGGATGTTGACTCAAAAATGACCTTAAATTTTCAGGTTTATTGTGCTTGAATGATCTTATTTTATATATTCAAAGTCTGAAAATGTATTTTTGAGTTATAACCCATTGTTTCTTTAAAAAAAAACAATTTAAATTTTAGAAAAATGTCTTTAGACATATAATTTACGTTTCAAAATTGCTGTAGTTAGTTAGTAATGAAAGTTATGAATGTATAAATGGAGATGTACAGTCATTTTATTTGAAAAAAAGGAGTGACAGATCGAATTAAAAATATGATGTTAAATATTAAGCAATTTATCACAAGTTTTCTTTTAAGAGTTATTATTTGTCTACTGTGAAATAGCTTCATTGACTCTAAGAAACAAATGTTTAATAAATGATAGGTTCAGAATCTTAATGATTGATATTAAAGATGGAGAGAAAATTTCAATTCTTATTTTACATTAGAAAATGTTAAGACAAAAATACATGGTAAATAAGTTTTGAAATACATTTAGTTTTACAAACACTTTTAATTCTTTTCAAATATAGATAACTTTGTGTGTGTATTGTTAATTGTTGTTGTTTTTTTAATTATTATTTTTATAGGCTTGTTTTAAGTTGTTTATTTTTTTCCCTATTATTAGTGTGTCTATTATTATATTATTGTGCATTTACTGTGATAATTGAAATATTGTTTACTTTCTTGGATCATTATCTACCTATGTCATACCGTGTTACTACTAAAGAAGCACAAAGTAAATATCATTTTATTTCAACTCATTTTGTGAAGTTGTTGATACATTTGACATGGTTATTTATAATTTCGTAAATCCTGTTCCTTTTTTATTATGTAGTGCCATGTTTAAAACATTGTCTTTTTAAATGAATTTATCTTTGTAATACTATTTATTTTAAACTAATACCTATAAGAAATAGCAGGTTTCCAATGTTGATAAAAATCATTGAAATCCAGAGTTTGAATACCTAAAAGAACAGAAAGGTTCTATTTGTTTTGAGAGATTTAGTATCTACATATATGATGGATAATTATTTGGTCTAGATCACCATTATCTTCTATTAAACTGTATGTAAAAGATGATTTATCCATGTTTAATTCTTTCATTGCTATTTATTTGGTTAATACTAATACCCAAATATTTATGTTATGTAATGAATTTGTTATGTTGCCATGATATTTTAATCGTGAAAATTACCTGAATTAGCTATAAATTATTAAATTGGCTGCGAGAATGGTGATTGACTAATATTTGTTTCATACCGACAAACGTTTGGAAATGAAAGATAAAAACTTCCAAGAAAAGAATGTTCTACATTTTTTATAAAATGAACGATTATATGTAAATTCTGATTAATAGATTTAGATTTTTTCTCGGGTCAATAACAAAGTCCTTGTACGAAGTTAATTATAAAATTAAAAGAATTATGCCATAGTGTAAATTTATTTTCTCCTTTTCCTGTTCACTCACTATTTACCCTTTGATCAGCATAATGTCACATTCATTGTAAGGAAATAATTATCAATTATTATTGAAATCAATGTGATTTTTGTGTCGCCTCTACTGAGTAGTGGCGACATATAGGGATCACTTCTCCGTCATCTGTCTGTCTGTCCGTCTGTCATTCAATTTTGGAGTTGTTTTTTTTCTGTGTGTTGCCAGATACACAAAAGCTTGTCCGGACTACTCCTCATTAACTACTGTTGCAATTTCATCCAAACTTTACAGGAATGATCAGTACCAAGTCTAGTTGTGCATATTGTCAGCATTTTCCGGTTCAATGATTTTTGTCAGAGTTATGGCCCTTTAATAATTTTTATTTTTAAAGTTTGTCCAGACTACTTCTCTTATACCACTAATGCAATTTCAATGAAACTTTACAGGATTAATCTGTAGCTCAATTCCTTGCGCATATTGCATGGGTTTTCTGGTTGAATGATTTTTGGCCGAGTTGTGTTTTTTTTTCTGTGTGTTGCCAGATACACAAAAGCTTGTCCGGACTACTCCTCATAAACTACTGCAATTTTATCCAAACTTTACAGGAATTATCAGTACAAAGTCTAGTTGTGCACTGTCTGTCCGTCTGTCACAAAACTTGTCCAAACATGAAATTGGCCATCATGAGGCGACACAAGTGATCACTGATCGCTCTTGTTTTCAATATGGTCTTTTGTAAATTGGAGAGAGGCACTATTTTTTATGCTCCCCAAAAGGAGAGCGTATAGTCGCCGCCTTGTCTGTCTGTCTTGCCCCACCGTTGTCTTGTCCGAAACATAACTTAAACACTCTAAGAGATAATTTGTTTAAACTTCACGCAGTGGTAGAGGACATCAAGGCGGAGTGCAGTGCACAAGAACTGTAACTCTGCCATACCTAATTTTGCAGTTTGTTTATTTTTACACTTAGAACTTTGGCCGGAACATTACTCTAAAATTATAAAAGATATCAACATAAAACTTTGTGAGATAGATCTCATTGGGTGGAAGTGCAGTGCAAAAGAATCATAACTCTTCTCAGCCCTGTGTTTGAATTATCTTTCCTTTTAGAAAAATGTTGTACTGGACATAACTCTTAAACTATTAGATAGATTCCAGTGGGTAGCTGTGCAGTACACAGAAAACGTTACTCTGCCATGCCTTAATTTGGAGTTATTGCCCTTCGTTCATTTTTTACACTTTTTCCAGAACATAACTCTAAAATTATTAGGGATATCAACATGAAACTTTGTATGTAGATCTCATTGGGTTGAAGTGCATTGCAAAAAAACCCTAACTGGTTAGCCATGGAATGGAATTATCTCCCCTTTTAGAAAGGTCATGTCTGAGACATCACTCTATAATTATAAGAGATTTCAACATGAAACTTGGTAGGTACATAGATCTCAATAGGTATATGCACAGTGCACAAGAAACGTAACTGCCTTGCCTTATTTTGGAGTTTTTGCCCTTTGTTCATTTTTACATTTTAAACTTTGTCATGTACATAACTCCATAACGGAAGTCAACAAGAAACATTGTAGATCAATAGGTCTCATTTATTTGAAGAACAGTTACTCTGCCTTGCCTTATTCTGGAATTAATGCACTTTGAACTTTGTCCAGGGACATAACTCTGTAACTACAAGAGGTGTACTTTCCTGTGTCAAAAACCTATTCGGGAAGCATCACCAGGTTCAAACCGGGCTCTTATTTTAAAGATCCTGTAACACATTTTTTTCATGGTTTTATTTCATAAATATGATGCTCAAATTAAGATTTGTCAATATTGTAAGTTCCAATAAGCATTATTTATAAAGATATTTCCCAATTTAACATTTCGTGTAAATAAAGGGAGGTAATTAGAAATTTATTTTCTATCAATTTTAAGTCAAATTTTCCAAAAAGAAATGAATGCATGTAATTTATGGATTAAATATAATGTTCACACATATTTGCAGTACACATTTTAAATATTCTTCACTGTTTGAAAATTGTTTTTTATTTGCATAACTATATACATATATAACTTTTTGCAAGTGTGGTATACACACAGTAACAATATCAATCACAAAACAAACAGGATCTTTAATAGAAGAAATTGATATTGTTGGGGCAGAATAAAACCGACATAAAACTAAATCAAATGTTTGTAAGGGTCGATTGATTATATTTTGATGCATTGAATACCTGTATTATAATTGTTAGCTTAGTAATAAAATTTCAGTGTTTACGAAACTGTTTTTGTTTTTTGTTTGGTTTGTGTTAATTTTGTAGCTAAGTTCTAGAGCATAAATCATGTTATACATGTAAAAATATAATCTGTTGTCCATGAAGATGAGAAGTGATACTGGAATAGTATCATATGGATTGCATTTGATTTGCTATACACAAGTGTGTCGTTCTGTCTGTATCACAGAAAATGCTTCACTTTTCGTAGCCTTTCACATAGTTGGTAGGGGCGTACGTGGCCGAGTGGCTAAGGTCGTTGAATTCAAACCACTTGCCCCTCACCGCTGTGGGTTCGAATCCCGATAGGGACTTTGGATTCTTTCATGTGAGGAAGCTATCCAGCTAGCTTACGGAACGTCGGTGGTTCTACTCAGGTGCCCGTTCGTGCCTGAAATAATGCACAGAAGGGCACCTGAGGTCTTCTTCCACCAGTAAAGCTGGAACGTCGCGATATGACCTATACTGTGTCGATGTGACGTAATACCCCCCCCCCCCCCCAAAAAAAAAACAACTTTGAAATCGGATAAAACCATCAAAGAAGTGTGGTTCTGCTTGGTTATGATAGATATGTCATGTAATTGGAAACTCCTGGATTTGTGTTTCTGGTTTAATACGCAAAACTATCTGTATCATTCATTATAATAGGGCCGTACCTTATCTTCTACTAACTATCTTACGGTGTGAATACTGAAGACACAAAGAAGGCAGGGACTACGAAAGGTATGTTGGCCGTAAAACTCGCTTAAGCTTGAAAGACAGACTGTTTGTTGACACAACAGCTTTAAGGGTTACAACAAGTAAGAATCATTGCCTCGGGTAACTCAGGAAAAGGTAAAATCTGTTGTTCAGCTATTTCAAAGCACCATAAATGTCAGCTGAGGAAATCAAAAAAATTGTCATGATTATCGTGAGAATTCTATTGAATTGTAGACACGGCTGCTGTCAATTTATGAAGGAATCTCACTTTCTTTTCTTAAAAAGATGCTGGCTGTATCACAGATTTATATTACGTAATATAAATCCGTGGCTGTATTATAAATCCGCCTAGCTGGTCGGTCATGTATCCAAACAACCGTTCATATAGGACCATATGACCTGTCATTTTTTATAACTAATAATATATATGACTACACGCGGCCAGTTAACAGATGACCGAAGAGGATCAGAATAAATATTGCTCTTTTCAAAGGATACTTCCCTTTTTCTTGTCACAAAGATTTTTGCATTTAATTTATAATACTTTTAGTGGCTATTTAAAACGTATCATAAAGATTGTTTATGACGAAAAACGATCGATAATCACATCATACAGACGAACGAAAACGTCGATTTTCTTTTTGACAATACATGAATATATGTGTGTACTTTTATAATATCAGTACTTCACCTAATCAATCAGACATACTAGTATTTTGGTTTTAAGCACGTTAGAACGAGTAATCTTTTTACATCATTAAACACGTACAAAGGACATTTTTACTCTCAAACATATGATCGTTGCAATTATTATAAGAGGAAAAACATTAACTTGGCTTTTGCCATAACAGTTTCAATTTTCTTTTGTTTGTATTTCTAACATATTTTTATCATACTGACTTCAATTTTTTTTTTTTTTTTTTTTTTTTTTTTTTTTTTTTTTTTTTTTTTTTTTTTTTTTTTTTTGAGGCCCCAACTGGGTAACCCCGTTTATTTTCCTCGTAATAGGTCTGAAGGGGTCGAGGGCATCCCCATCATACCTTACATGTATTGCAAAATATAATTCAATCATAATGTATATATCAATCAAGTCATATAATTATACAAACATCTCACCATATATATCAAACAAATCATATACATTATGTCATTATATCACATTGCATAATGATTAAACAGTTAACACATATACATGTAATTAATAAGATTAATATCTATATCATTTATTTAGTTTATAAAACGAAGAAAAAAAAGAAAAATTAACATCTGAAAAAAATATCTTGTATGCATTGGAGTTGTTTTCTTTTATATTAGTGGAATAACTTTCGCCCCAAATTTTGATGTAGTTATTTCAGTTACACAATAAGAGATTTAACAATTGCCCATCTATTGATTTCTTCTGTTGTCAAATTTATATTTTTATAAATATTCCAAGCTAATTTCAAACTATTTTTTAAAACCAGTACAAGTAGGTAACAATTTTTTTCGCTTAGACAAATATATATATCTTTTTAATTCTAAAAATAAAATATCATATCTATAGTCATTTATTTAC
>NW_026865746.1:0-23824 GCF_026571515.1 Ruditapes philippinarum
TTTCTAACTTTTTGTAAAAAAATGGCTTTTCTCATTAAAAAAGTCTCCCGTTACAATTTCAAATTGCTATAATACAAAAAAACTGCTTCAACACAAATCAAACTTGGCACACATGTTAAACTGGCCCCCTTTTGCCCTTGAAAACAACATGCTCGGGTTTAAAATTTTTCTGTTTCCAAAAATGGCAACGGGGGGAATTTTTCAAAATTGCCAAAAATCACAAAAATTTTGCTTTTGGATTTTTTCCTTTCAAAATTAAATTTCAAAGGCTGAAAACTTCTAAAAAATGGATTAAAGATAAAAGTCAAATTCTTTTCCAGCGTTGGTTACACTTTCCCTTTTTGATAATCTGGGTCATTTACAGCCTCTCACAAGCCCAAAAAATTTTTTTGCGTTTAAAAGGGGGACTCCCCCCCCCTTTCAAACCCCCCAAACAAAAGGGGGAAAATTTTCCCCCTTTCTGGAAACCCCCCTTTGATTTTATTTTTTGGTTTTGGGGGGGCCGCCCCCCAAAAAAAGAGGTCATTTTTTTTTAAAAAACTTTTCTCAAAAAAAAACCAAGTTTTTTGGGGCCTAAATAAGGCATTTTTTTCAATCTTTTGAGACAAAAAAAAGGGGGGGGGGGGTTAAAAAAAAGGGGGGTTAAAAGGCGTTTTATATGAAAAAATGGGTTAACAAATTTTTCATTTCAGCTATCTTGAAATCACAAGTTTTTACCATCATTATTATTCTGTTTAAACTTTTTGTATTTTTAAAAAAAAATTTATTTAAAGGGTAGGGGGGTCAAAAAATCTCACAAAAAGAAATTAAAATCCCAAAGGGTTTTGGAAAGGCAAAAATTAAACAATGTAGAAAACTTTTCTTAAAAGGGCTTTGAAAAAATAAAAAAATGCATAAAATTATATAAAAACAAAAAAAATAGCATGTACACATTCAATAAAAATCCCTAAGCATTTCAGCTGAAATGTACATAATTTTGGGAAATAAAAGTGGAAAAAAATCATGTTGTTTAGTGATATACGGGACTTTTATAACAGTAAATAAATTATTAAAAATTTTAAATTTTCATAAAATTAAATATAAAAATAAAAAAAAAAATATCAAAGTATCTGCCCAGCAAAAAAAAACAAACCCCCCGGATATAAAATAAAAAAGAAAACATGGCAAACTTCTTAAAATTTAAGAGAAATTTTTGGATTTTCTTTTTGAAAAAAAGCAAAACAAAATATAAAACTTTAACCAGCTCAGAAATTTAAATTATTAATTTTCTGACCATTTTAGGGGCAGCAATGATTTCAAGCCTTTGTCAAAATAACCAAGCCGGGTCATAAAGCCTGCTAATCTGAGCCCCTCCGGGTACAAAACTGTTCTTATGGATAAAGGGTTAAAGGATGTGGGTAAAAAGGGAAAAAAAAGATTGTATAGGGGTTTTTAAAGATCATAAAAGATAAAAAATAATAATAGATCCCATTAATAACAATAAAATGATAATAATTCATCTCAGATTTTACTGATTTTTTTTTCTATTGCTGCCCAACCACATTAAAAATGTGGCTTTAAAGTATTTGATTTTGTTTAACATTTTGAGCTATTTTTATTTTCTATGAAAAGTTTTAAAATTGTAATAAAAGATATTTTTTTAATGTTTTTATAATTAAAAAAAAAATAATAAATATTTTCATTTTTACTGAAAATGTTTTTGACTCTGAAAATTTAAGAGAAAATATGTATGGTAAATGTGACGGAAATGGGGAAAAAACGGGTGAAAAATGTAAAAGGAAATTTGGGGTTCATTGGGCACCCCAAATGTGGGGAGCTAAAAAAACAACTGCCCCCATAAAAACTTTGGGGGAAAAGCAAAAAAAAGCTTTTCAATAAAACAAACAAAGCCCTTACCCTGTTTGGAAACTTAACGGGACAGACCCCTGCCCCCCAGCCCTACCCCATCCATTCATCGGGCTAGGCTAAATATTCTTCCCCCAAAAAATTTTAAAAACCCCAAAAAAAAAGAAATTTAACCTTGAAAGTTTGAAAAGGTCCTTTTAAAACAATTCAGCAGGCTAAGAGCTGGGAACCCTCCACCTAACGTACCAATGCAGGGAAAAAATTTTAGAAATTTGAGGGGGGAAACCAGGGGTTTAAAAATTTCCCCTTCTTTCAATCATTGGTCTTTTTTGGAACACATTCTAAAATTTAACCAATAAAGGGGCAAGTTTAAACCCTGGGAACGGGTTCCCGAAAATTTAAAATTTCCCCCATCTAAAAACCCCTTTTAAGTAACGGGGTTTTCCACTTTAAAATTTACTTCTAAAAATGCACTTCTTTTTAATTTTATAAAAGCCCTTTTCTAACATAAAAATTTCATATTTTCC
The DNA here is from genome assembly GCF_026571515.1 of Ruditapes philippinarum. Lineage (NCBI taxonomy): Eukaryota > Metazoa > Mollusca > Bivalvia > Venerida > Veneridae > Ruditapes > Ruditapes philippinarum. The sequence continues at coordinate 2,373 of NW_026865746.1, forward strand.
AAACCCAATGTTTTTTAAACTAAATTTCAGGCCAGCTAGTGTTTTTTGTGCAGTTTCCCAAAGGGTTTTTAAAACAATCTGAGGCTCTTTTTTTTTGTATTTATTAAACTTTAAAATTACTACTAGAATTTTTTTTCTAAAAACCCAACCCCGGGGAACCCTGATTTCCCAAACCCAAAAGAGCTTATTTTTTAAACTGATGTGGTCCATGTAAGTTTCTTACCAAACAAACTACCCCTGCAACAACGTGGTTGCAGATTTTTTAATTGGACGAGTGAGGGAAAACCCTTCTATTTTTCGCCCAATTACATTAAAATAAAATACAAAATATAAATAAATATGTTTTTATGTTAAAAAAAAATTTTTCTACACCCTAAACGTACAGGGGGGAAAAAATTTTTTTTAAAAAGGGCATGTTAATATATATATTTTGAGACAGGGTGCTTGGTCACTTTCCCCAAAAATATCCCCCCCCCCCCCCAAAAACCCCTTCAAAAAATTAAACATTATAAAATAATGCTGGTAGTGTCTTTTAAAACGTTTAACAAAAAAATGGGGTAGGGGAAAAAAAAACAAAAAACCCCCTCCCCAAAATTAACCCCTCCCAAAAAAAAAATTTCCCCTGAAAAAATGTCTTTAATTTTTTAAGAAAAAAACCAAAAAAAATTGAAAAAAAACCATTTGGTAAAAAGCCCCAAACAGGACATTTCAAGAAAGCTTCCCTTAAAAATTTTTTAAAATTTCCCCCAGGTACTTGGGGGCCCATGCCATTCCCCAAAAAAAAGGGGAAACCTGCTTAAAAATATATGTCAGATGTAACCCTACAAAAAAAATTTTTTCCTAAAAAATATATTAAAAGGCATTCAATCAAACAAAATAGCAGTCCTGAATAATGACTGACTTTAGCTGTCAACAATTTTAATATTCATAATTGTGGAAAAAAAAAAACCCCAAATCTAAAACATAAACAACAAAATATTCTATATCTAAAGCAAAATGTCAGGGCCCAATTTGTATAAAAAAGGTAGCTAATGAAAGGGGGAATTTTCCCTTTGAAAAAATAAAAAATTTAAACAAAACCGTGAAATAATTATTTTAAATAATTCACGGGAAAATTTTCTTTTTTTGAAACACAAAACAAAATGCTTGAAAATTTGAAAAATTTTTTAATTTGAACCAGATTTTTTAAAAAATTTTAACTGAAAACAACCAGTTTAAAAAAAGAAATTAATTTTTTAAATTTTAAAACCCTCTTAAAAAATCAAGAATAAGAGAAGGGGCCCAAAAAAACAACAAAAAAGATAATAAACTCCCCAAATTTTCCCCAATTTACCCCCAAAAACTAAAAGTGTTAGAGTATATTTTCTAGGGAAAAAACTCTTTTTCAGTTTTTAATCTTTCCCATAGTTTCATATTTTAATTTGACAAAACCATTCGGGAAAACAAATTAAAATAAAAATAAAAAACAAAAAAGGAATAACCATTTACAAAATGGTTTTGGTCCCCCTTTAAAACCCAAGGGAAAAAGGATAAAAAAAGGGCCCCCACATTTTTTAAATTTCAATTTCCCAAATTATCCTTTTATGGGAAAATTACTTTCATCTTCACAAAAAAAGGATAACTGTTTTGGTAAAAACCCCAAATCAATTTTTTCCTCAATTTAAATTAAAGACTAATATTAGAAAACATGATGAAATTTTGTAAACCTGGGGGAAGTTTAAAAAAGAAAAACTAAAATACACTTTTCCCTCCCAAAAAAAACAAACAATCCCTATTTTGTAAAATACCCAAGGGGAAAAATAAATTTCCCTTTTCATAAAACATGCAGGATCTAAATTAAAAACCCATGGAACAAGAATCCCAAAAAAAATTGCCTATTTTTTTAAAACCAACCCTGTTAAAATGATGATGAAACTGGCCCCACATGCCCCTTTGAAATAAAATGGGGTTTTTTTACCCAAAATATTTCAAGTATTATAATGGGCCTCAGCTGAATACAGCTTAGGGGTTTGGGGGAGATTTGGGGTTTTCATTCATTTTTGGGGGACCTCCCTTTTTAAAAATTTTTTTACTGGCGGGTTATTGTTGAAAAGACCCTGTTTTTTTTTATTTTGTGAAAAAAAATTTATTAAATGAAATAACAAAAAAGGTAAATAAAAATAGGGCCTGGTTTATTTCAAAACATTATAGCCTTGAAACTGGTTAAATTTTCCCAAGATCTTGCCCCACTTGAATTTTCATTTAAAACAGAGGGTTTTTTCTTTTAAAAATTTAGAAAAACCCCTTTTTCAATTTTATCAAATTTAAGCCATGGAAAAGAATATGAGCATGTTGGGAACAAAAACATAAAAAAAATTTAACTTTGGCCCGTCCCTGACACTTTTCTGCTCTGGATTCTAAATAATTTGGGGGAGGGGAAGGGGGCCCCCAACTTTGGAGATAAAATTATGTTTAAACAACCTTCGGCCTCCATAACCATTACCTTTAAATAAAGGGGGTTAACTGGCGCAGGAAACTAAACAAACTTTAAACTTTAAGTTTTTGGCCAAAAGACCATGGAAATTAAATTGTCAATTCACTAAAAACATATTTTAATGTTACAAGGCAATGGCCTTGACCTTGTAATCCAAAAAAAGTCATTTACAAAAATAAAAAAAGATTTCCTGTTGCTTTTTTGTTTGTTTCATTTTTTCGGGTTTTCCCCCAAAAGTATTTTTAGCCAAAATGGGAGCTTTGCCAAAATTAAAATTTTTTTTTACTAAATTTCTTTTTGGGTTATTATCTTAGGTTTAAAAAGACCCCACAAAAAGGTTGGGAGCAGTCAGACTTTTTACAAAAAAAAAAAGAAATTTAGAATTAAAAAAGTTCCATTTTTTAAAAAGCTTCAGGTCCCCTCTGATGTCATTTAAAAATCTAATCTGCCAAAACTTTAAAATTAAAATTTTCATATAAAACCCTTAACACCAAAAAAAAATCTTAAATGGGCTTGATTATCTTTGAAACCCGGTGGAAACCATTGCTTTTTTATAGGAAAAAAATTTAAAAATATACCTTTTTTAATTAAACAAAACAGAGCAAACCATGATCCCAAAATTCAGAAGGTCTCCATTTAAGGGGTCAAACAATTTTAGCAAAAAAAAACAATGCAAAAAACAGAACTAATTAGTTTTCCAAAGCTTCTTTTCCCATATGTATCTTCTGAAAATTACCAAAAATACTAGGATTTTCATTTTCAAAAAATTTTTCTGTATATAAAAAAAGTAACACATAATAATCTAAATTTACTGGCAAAACAAAAAAATAAATAAGTCATATTTTTTTGAACAAAAACTGAGCAAAACCCTAAAAAATAAAATAACTTAAAAAACAAAAACAGGGCTTTCCCTTAAGTTTTAAACATTGGAAAAATCATATTATATAGTATAAAAGAAGGAAAAAACATTACTTTTGAAAATTTACAAGCCAAATAAGAGTTAAAAGACCCCCAAAACTTCCATTAACAGAAAACCCTGGACACATACACACTCATACGCAAATTTAAAATGTTGGAAAAATGGGATAACTTACCTCTTCTCGAGGGTGATGACAGAGTCTGTTTTTGTACATGGTCGCAGTGAAACATCTCTACTACCTAACATGGGTTTGCCCCTGAAAAAAGATATAATGCAACACAATTTATTTATCAATTTTAAAAAAAAATTTAAAAAAATTTTCTTATTCAGGTTTTTTAAAATCTAAAACAACTTTAAAAAATTGTCAAACACAATTTGAAAACTCCTTCCTAAAAATTAAAAGAGCTGAAATAAATTTGGAAAAAAATAAAATTTTTTAACATTTCCCCTGTTCAATATAATTGTGCTTCAATTAAAAGTGAAAATCACTTGTGATTAAAGGTTTTAAAAACACATATTTGAATTTATGTTTTTTAAAATTTTTTTAGAAAAAAAATCAATAAAAATTTCCCTTTGAAGGTTTTAAAGTGTTGGTTTTAAATTTTTTTGGAATGTTACTGTAAAAGGATTAATTTTTATTTATGACCCCTTATTTTTAGGGCTACAGTTTTAAAATAAGGCCATTCGACAAATTTTTTTTTCCCAATCCGAAGTTAATTTTAGTGTCAACCACCACAATATTATTGGTGGGAAATTTCAGTGAAAACCATGGGTAAATTTGCAGAGCAAAGATAAGCCCTTTAAAAAAATGAAAATTTGGGGACTACTTTCCCCCTCATTTTTCCCTTTGGGGAATTTGGGGATTGGCCCATTTTTAAATTGGGGATTCCCAAAATCAAAACCCTAAAGATTTCAAGATCAATTTGGGATTCCCAAATTTTGAAGATATGAATTTTATGGTTTTTAATAAAAATTAAAAATGTTTTAAAACAAAAAAAGATTAACAATTTACTTTCAATTTCACAATTGGTTTTTTTTTAAAAATAAAAATGCTCATGTTAAAAATTTCATAATATTTTTTTAAAAAAGTTCGTTTCTGACTGATTTTTGGGTTTTTACGACGTTTTGTTTCAAAACATTTTCCTCTTTTGTAAAGACGCCCATATTGCTTTTTAAAACGCCATTGATAGAGTGGGTCTACTTTTTTGGGTTTTTCAGCAAAAAACAACTTTTCTGCCGGTCTGTAAAGACCTTTAAACCCGAGTAGACACATCCCAAAGGGGCCCCATGGGGTTTTTTGATATGGCTTTGTCTTGTTTTTGGGAACTGGGGGCCGTTTGACAGAAAACCCCGGGCACCCCCTTTATTTTGTTTGCATTGATTCGGGGATATTCGGGGTATCATGGAAAATGGATATAATTTCAGGGCTCATCCGGAAGGGGGATTAGGCAAAACTTCGCCGTGTAAAATTTCCATTTTTGCTCTCCCCAATTTATTTAAAGAGAAGTCAACAAACGCCGATAAAAACTTAATTCCCCAAAAAAGTAAAATTAACTTTTCGATGTAAAGGCAGAGATTGGGAAAACCGCCCCCAAAGAAAGACTGCTAAAATTTTCATTTTTCCCCCCTCGGGGCGTCGCTTTTAGAACTAACCCCTTTAAAACCTTTTGCCAAAAAACGAAAAAAGAAACCCCCTACTCTAAACAGTAAAAAAATAGCGCATCGGCCCGAAACGGGGATAATTGTGCCCACAGTTTTTCGGGTTTTTAAAACGGGGTTTGGCCCCCATAATTAAATTTTAAAATTTTTTTTCCCCCGATCATCTAAACAAAGAATTGAAAATCCCCGCGGTGTTTTAACCCGGGGTTTAAAAGGGGGATGTGCAATGGGGTTTTTTTAAAGGCTATCACAAAAGTTAGTCAAATTCAAAAATTAAACCCAAAATTTCCCCCTTAATTATCCACGACCGGAATTTAAAAAAAAAAATCATAGTTTGGGGAAAGATTTCGGTCCGTTAACAAACAAAATTAAAAAAATTTTTATGTCGCTTACGTCATGGCCACAAAGGGCGAAAAACCCAAACTTAGCAGTAAAAGAAAAAATTAAATGATTCCAAAGGGTTTTAAATTTCATAAATCCGTGCTGATTCTGTACACCCAAAGCGAAAAAAATTTTAAAAAAAGCCAATTTCTCCAAAAAAACTTACGATTTTTATGTTTTAGGGGCAGTGAAGTGTTTGGCTTGGGTTTTCTTTTTAAAAAAATGCAAAATTTTTACAACAAACTTACGCATTTTGGGGGGAAAAAATTTCAAATCCATTTGGCATGCCCACATAATCGGTCGTATATCATGGTTACATGTATAAAAACAAAACTTGTCAGGGAAAAAAAAGTGTTCTTTTTGTTTCAATATATAATTTTTTTTTAATTTTCATAAAAATTTACGCCCCAGATTTAAAATTTATCAAATTGTAAATTTCAAAAAGCATTATTTAAAAAAAGAAAAATTACCCAGTTTAACATTTCATGAAAAAAAGGGGGGTAATTAAAAAATTTTTTTTCTATAATTTTTCATCAAAGTTTTTCCCCAAAAAGAAAATGAAAAGTTTTTAAATTTTATGAAAATTAATGGGGGACAAATTTTTTCAATAACATTTTATTTTTTAATTTTTTCAATTGGGTTTTAAATTTTTTTAAAACAAATTAATGCTTTAAAATAGACATTACAACAGACAGCCCGCCCCGTTCTTCCCGGGCCACACAAAACAACCGGGCTTTCGGATGAGGGCTTTTAAACGAGGTCCCCCTGTATGGGTGCTTTTAAAAAATTTTGGAAAAGTAAAAAAAACCCGGAAAATTCTGGGAAAATTGGGGCATCTTTTTGTATCTGTAATTTCAACTTCCCCCAAAAATTAAAAATTTCTAAAACTCTTCTGGGGGACTTCCCAAAATGGGCAACCCCCCGGGGGCGATATAAATAAAAGCAAATACACACACCCACAAAACACACAAGCTCGCCCACAAAGGGTTTATTCCGGTGGCCCCAGGGGAAACCAAAAACCCAAAAATTACACAAGGGCCATAAAAAACTGTACTCCCGAAAAGAAAAAAGGGGAGCTTTTATTTATCAATATTCAATGTAAATTTATCTTCTATTAAAAGTGAAAGTTACAATATAAGAATTAATTTATTCGTCGTATTTTTTCTTACACATTATTATCAATAAATGTATATGAAAATATATAAACAAATATTTAGAGAAAGCTTATAAATAGCTGATAAATATATTAATTGTGTTTATATTATAGTTAAAGGATGTATATAGCCATGCATGTTCATGCATACACATTGGGTTGTTTCCCTCCTCCCTATTTTTCGCAAGGAAGTCACTTCTCCCTAAAATTTCTCCCCAGGATGAGCCCTGAATTTGTCCAAAACTACGAGTTTACGGCAGATTAATTTTGCGGTGATTAAAATGACAATACGCACGGGTTTTTAAGACAATTGCGTATTTTATTTTTTTTAATGGGTTCTGATACGCATTCTTAAAAAATCAATTGCGTATTTTATAAAATTAATTGCGTAAATACGCAAATACGCGCCTTATCTGTTGCTCTGAATTTGTGTCAAACATATTGTCCTAGTTCAAATATTTATTTACAGGGGTTAAATAAACTATAAAGCATTTTAATAAAAACAAAAGTCAACCAATGTAATATTAAATAAGAATTTGATATGACATCATTTGTGTTATATACAAACATAGCATTAAAGAAGGCTTATGTTAATGTTAAACTATGGCACAAGTGACTCTTTTTTTAACTACAAACAGTTCTTCTTTTGGACATGTAATAAAAACAATATCATATTTGACTTTATTTTTGAATTTTTATTGAACTTGTTGAATAAAACAATACTATGCTAGCAAAAAGCGCCCATAAAACCATTTTATCCAACTTGTTCAATGAATTTAGTAATAAATCTACACTCATTCAATATCCTTTATCTATTAACATTTAAGTTTTTTTAATGATACATGTATATCGAAACTGTCCAATTCATTCTAGTCCCCCCCCCCTGCAGATCGATACATATTCTATCAATGATAATCATCAACCTTGTAAAGGGGTCTGCATCATATCACTAGTTCAGCTTATTGATACATTGTGTATTATATGTTACAAAACAACTTACTGGAAAGAAGGTGGCCTACTATCACCAATACCGCCTACCCTCTCTGTTGGCATATGGATATCACCAGCCTGCGAGTCTGTACACTGTGATTGGGTATCAGACGCATTACTACTCTCTGCAGCAACCAACTGTTAATATACAAACAAAATGAAAATAATTAACATAATATAAAATTGACAGGGTAACCCAGTTGGGGCATCACAGAAAATTAAATATATATATATAGTAAATAGATTCATTTCATATTTTATATCATATATTGCATAATTTACAGTAACCTAACATCACTTCTTCTTATATATTATATATATATTAAAATGTCGAGCTAGACTACATTCCGTAACAAATAATTTCTTTCATCATTATGTTCACAAAAATAGCACATCACAAACTTACCCATGAAACAACTCTGCCATTGAAACATGGCAACCTCTGTTCTTCATCTATAATTTCTTCTTTCACAACCCTGCAAAATGTAAACAGTTACACTTAAAAATTACTTTGTAAATAAATCATTAAATGTATTGTGGAACATGTATGATATCAAATAAAAATTGTATGTAATTATCACTTTTCTTTATCTTCCTCGTTAACAACCTTATGTTTTGAAATTGATGATTTATAAGTAAGCTATTGCAATGTTGTAAAATGTCATAAATTTATACTAGTAACACTTCACAATGATGACTAGCTTTAAACCCCTAACAGAATACTGTTTAAAGGATGAAGTGTATTGTCTTGTAATCATAAACAAAGTTTGTAAATAACATCAAATTACCAACATTGCAATGTATTTTGGTATATAATATTAACATGTTTCATTGCACTTGTATCAATTAAATGATTAATCATAACTTCTGTAATCTAGTTATCACAAGTGTCAATAAATGCATGCAATATTAATTTGTGATTCTGAAAAATAAAGTAACTAGAATCAATTGACAAGAAATATTTATATCATGGATGAACCCATATTAACAAGACCTATATTATACAAAGTAGGTGACTCATACCTGTCAAAAAATTAACATCTCAAAATCATTTACTTGGTTCTTCACCAGAAACAACATGCTCCTAGTTAAAATAACACACTCTGAAGGGAGGATGGCAAAATGGTTAATTCTTCTGATAACATAAGAAGCACATGCAAAAGTAATGCCTTACCCAAAGTCGTCATCCATAGACTTGAAGAAAAACTTGTAATTCGGGCGATTGAGGGCATTTTTGAAGTCACCCAGGGTAACCCGGTCAGCAGGGACATTTAGTTTAATCAAATAAGGAGTATCTTCATCGTCAATATGATAAATTATTTTAGTCTCTTTAATTTCCTCCATTACGGAGGCAGAGATAATTCGCAAAATCCCAGCTAAAGAGCTTGTTTAGTGTAAAATGGCGACCGAATATCCGTTCAATTTACAATTAAGGAAAGCTGTATGGAAGAACGTAAAGTAATTTCCGTAATTAACAACAACTAAACAATAGACATTAAAGTCATATAAATTCCAAACTGTATAAAAGATTAAATATTTCAGGATGATTTAATACATAATCATGCTAAAACAGTGTAATTTATTTAATTCTAGACAAACAATTCATAAATATCGGAAATTGCTTTCACTCCTTTCGTTTATCAATTAAAGTAACTTGCAGGTGCCCCATATGGTAAATACTTTAAATTTTCCCCTCTGTCACAATAGAATTGACAGAACGAAAGGAGTAAACAAAATATATTTAAATAATCTTTGAATCTAAATCATTATTTTACAAAAAATTGACCATTGCACGATTTACTGGACAGATAATGATTATTTTTAATATTGAAGGGAGGCAAAAGGAATAGCCAAATATATTTTCTTCTACATGACTCTGTTTACTATTATTTAAATCTTACTTTATGTATCGTATGTAATAAAAAATGATACAATTTAAGTGTTGGAAATAGATTGAAGACCATAATTTATTTATTTCACCCTTTTTAAACTTTGAAGATATTGTTTACATAATTTTTGACAAATGATAATTTAGTGGAAATTCACTGCTGAATAATTATAAAGGAGTTTACTTCCTTTAGACGAATTACCAAAATTCCAAAGAGGAAAGGTAAATAGTGAATTCTTTATGGTTCGCATCGATATAGACGCATTTATGTTATAAGAAATATTGCAGAACGTTTTTGGAGAAGGTTGTTTTATCAGTAATTATTTATGATTCTGTAGAGAAACTACTGGGAATTCCACCTGCATATGACAGCAAGGCTGAGTCAGTGAATGATTTTAGCTAGTGAAATTGATAAGTCAAAGATAGTTCTGGTTACAAATTATGATTTTAAATGCTGCACTTTTAGGAAAATCATTGTGACTTAAAATCAGACTGCATGTATGTATTTTAGAATATGATAGCACTAATTAAACTCAAATGTTTATTTTCTTGTCAAAATAATGGTAAGTTATCAGGTTAACATAGTTATGCTGTTTTGGTAGAAAATTCAGAATTAATCAATAGTGAAAATATCTCAGTTTAGTTGATAAAAAGACAAAATTCAACTCAAAGTCTTGAGTGTCTATATATTTGTATTGTCATATGTCATAGTTTACAGTAAATGCCAAACTTTTTAGGATTTACAAAAGGATCATTAACAAAAAGTCTTTTCTTTACATTGATTGATATTTTTTTAAGATAATTGTACTTGTTTACTTTCACAAAATTCAATTTAAACCCACTGAAATTTTAGGTTTAAAAACAAATCTTGAACATTAAATTAGATCTATAATTATATTCACAGAAACAATAACTTGCAAATTTCTCTGATTTTACAGTACTTACAGTACCTATATTTTTTTTGATAGCTGGTTGCTAAGATTACAAAGTCAAAGATTACAACTTTGATTTTAAGTAGTACTTATTTTCTATCTTTCTTTCTAAAATGTACATGTGTTTACGCTTTACATTTTAACAGTAACACAGCAAATTTTTCTATCTTTCTTTCTTTTTTTAGAAATTTACTACAATTTTAGAATGGTTTTGATTATACATCATAATAATTGTGAAAGAAATGAAATTGTTAAATTAGGTGACTGAAAATTCTGGGAAAATCCACTTCTTAGTTTCTGTTTTGAATAATTTAATGCAGTTATTTTCTTTTCTTAGTTTGCCAATAAGTATTCTTTTTTGGCTGAAAAAGGGTTTTACAAGGCAGTTAGATCTAAAAAAAAAAAGGTCAATAGTGTTGTTAGGGTAAAATACAGACAAGGATAGGTAGGGTAGGTTGGTTTTTCTCATTTTACAGATTATGTTGTGGTTTGGTCTCAAGTTTTCTCTTTTGTTAAATCAATATTAATTATTCTTAACTGCTGATGCTGTGGTATGATTGCAATCTCTATTCATTTAAAAGATATAAATAGCATTGGCAACCATTTTGTGGTGTGTAGCAGTAGTATTAACTGATTTATCACTTTTTCTGTTGTCTCTCCATTCGTCTATCCATGCTTACATTGGGATAATACATAGTGGCTATAAGAACAATTGGTTAACTGTGCTTCCTCTTTGATCTCTTTCATTTGGTATTAAAGGCTTTTATGTGGCTAAAAAGAATAATAGAATAGTCACATAAGAACTGTCTTGTTAGAAAGTCTCTCAGGGGGCGTCCGTGGCCAAGTGGTTAAGGTCATTGACTTCAAACCACTTGCCTCTCACCGCTGTGGGTTTGAATCTCGACAGAGACTTTGGATTCTTTCATGTGAGGAAGCTATCCAGCTAGCTTACGGAACGTCGGTGGTTCTACTCAGGTGCCCGTTTGTGCCTGGAATAATGCACGGAAGGGCACCTGAGGTCTTCCTCCACCAGTAAAGCTGAAACGTCGCCATATGACCTATACTGTGTCGATGTGACGTAAAACCCAATCAAACAAAACAAACAGAAAGTCTCTCCGTTACAAAACTTGTCTGGACTACTCCTCAAACACTACTGGTGCATTTTCATGCAAACTTAAAGATGATAATCAACGCCAAGTCTAGTAGTGCATTTCTTTGCATTTTTTCTAGTCCAGTAATTTTTGTCAGAGTTATGGCCCTTCAATGGTTAAATGGTTAAAGTTTGTCTGGACTATTCGTCTTATACCACTAATTAATGCAAAACAGTAAAACTTAACAAGATTGATTGGCAGCTCAAGAACTTGGGCATAATACACAGGTTTTCTGCTTGAATGAATATTGGCTGGGTTATGATCCTTAAATAAAGAAAACGTTTAAGCCTGTTCTCCTGCTACTCAGTAGCTGCAATATCCAATTGGCTAGCATCAGGCAACACATGTGGTCATTGATTGCTCTTGTTGTTACATTGATGATTGAGAAACTAGCTATTAAACCTATTGGTACTGTACCAGGTGATACAATAGTAAATGGCGGAACTGTTTTTACAAATTGCACATGTATAAAAACCATTAAGAAAGACATATTTTTCTGGTATGATTCGATGACCTGAAAAATATAGTTTTATAGGCTTTTTTTAAATAGTTTTATTTTTTTCTCCTTTTTTTGAAATTTCATGTCATATTGGGACTTCTTCCTGGAATAAAGTTTGATATATTGACAATTTGACATTATAATTTGATTAAATGTTATTTCCAGACTTACTAGAATCACCTTCATTATTCTCATAGGTCTTAAAGTCAAGGTTTTATTTAAAAAAAAGACTTATAGAATAAGAAAATCATGTACAATAGTTATTGACTTTTTCTAGAAAGACACAATTCAAAAAATAATTTAAGCATACACTTGCAATTAAAGTGCTATGATGGAATAAAATTATGGAAGAGGTTGGTTAGTGGTTAAGGTGTCTGCCTACCAACCCATGGAACATGCTAGGGTCATGCAAGATTGCCATGCTTCCTCACACATCAGAAACAGACTAGTGAGTGGGTGATGATCAAGTTGAAATAGAATTGTTTAAACTTTAAACTTATTTATGAATTTTTGTAGCATCAGACACAATTTAAGAATAGCTAAAACTTAATAGCATGCAATTAAACGTTAAAGAAAAAGTTAAAACAATGCATTACACAAATTCTGCAAGGATTAAAACTTATTGTATATTTCCAGTAAATTAATTGCCTTTTAATAGTTATTTGTTATGAAATTTAAGATACAATCAATGTGGTAGTATGTCCGAGAAGTTAAAAAATTATTTGTTACATTGTGGTTAAAAAGGTGTTTGACAGGATTTTGCAAGTATTTGTTTGTATATGTAGAGAAGTTAAATGCCAGCATAAGGATATGGAAGAAAAAATAAACAAAATGCAGAGAAATAATAATAGGAGTAGAAAACCACAAGTATTTCAGGGAAGTCATTGACATTTTATAATACTGCACGTTTGTAACGTCATTTTTCATTGGATAATCATGACGTTTATATAGTTTTATATACACAGCTGCTGTCGATTCATGAAGAAATCTTACTTTTTTTCTCTAAAAATGATGCTTGCTGTATTATAAATTCGTTATAAAGATTGTTGACAGGTTATATGGCCATATATAAATGGCTGTTTGCAATATAATCATATATTTACAAATAGCCATTTATATAGGGCCATATAACCTGTCAACGATCTTTATAACTAATAATCTACTAGACCAGACAGGTTTTTTTTTCACTTCCAAACAGTAAAACTTTCCACTGTCATTTTGACGTATCCTAAGTGAACATTTTCTTCGTACTATCTCAACTATTTAAATGGATACAAGTAAGGTGACTTGGGAATTAAGGATTGTTAGAATTATAGAGACATAGTGCAGCACTAGAAATTAATTAATACAATTAATTTAGAAGATAAATTTCTAAAATTTGATTCTTTCACAGGTCAGATTGCAATTTCTACTTACTTGCCCACGCAGTAAACTGGATATTAAATTTGTTGCTGTATTAATTCTATTTTTCCGATACTATGCAGTGTATATTGCATTTATGTTGTATGGATGAACTTTTATAGCTTTCTATATATCACTGTATTAGAAATGTTTCTGGAGGTTGATTCTTGTCTGTCTGATGCGGAAACCATTTATTTGGTAATGATTGATTGAAGTCTCAGCAGACGTAACAGCAAATCAGCTTGAATGCTAATTTAGGATTTTCTCTATAAAAAGTAATCTGAAAATTTGCGGTAAGCTTTTACGATTCATAAACACTGATTTAATGATCAAAACAGCCCTTACCATTTGGTTGCTTTGGTGTCATTTGTTAAAAGGAAAGGATGTCAAAGCTTTTATTAAAGGGTCTTGTTTACGCCCATTCTCAATAAAATAAAGCATTTGAGGTTGAAAAATATTAAAAATTTGATGTTGTCATTGTGTCATTTTTTATCGCTGAAGTAAATGTTTAGGGTATTTTGCAAGTTTGCCAGAAATATTTTGAACAAGAAACTGTGATATAACAGGATGGCATTTATTTCGGTAATGACACTGTATTTCTTCGGTAACGTAGATTTCAGATCTAATAATGTAACATATTGGCTGCATATTAATAACAAATGTCTGTAAAATATATCAAAATCTGTAAATTCTCTATCTAGAGGGACTTTCTAACCCAGGAAAATTCAAAGAAGTTGGGTACCTTGCTAATTTTCAGTCAATTTCTTCAAAGTTAAATATTCGTAGAAAGCAAAAATAGTCAATTTTGAAAATGATTATTTTATGTCTTCATTCAAAGGATATATATCATATATAATATATGAGAGGTCGAATGCATACACAATTTTTGTATTAGCAATTTTTTTTCTCAAACTATTCAACTTTCAACTTTCTTAATATTTGGAAAATTTAGTACTAAACAGTTCGATATTTATCCCCATATAGGATGTCACGTATGTTTCATTTTATTCAAATGCAAGTAAAGGTTGAGAAAACAATTTTATTTTTTGTAAAATAATTTATATTTATGGATATTATTTTAACATTATTATATATAGAATGAAATACGGCCAGTAAGCTCTTTGCAGAAACGAATTAGTTGTTGCTGAGAACATCAATATCTTGTAATATATTTTTAACATTTCTGCTGGTACATCAACATATTATTAACATATCTTTCCTTTGTAAAAACAATTTTGTGTCTTCTTACATCTAATACAAGGTAACCGTTACTAAAGGCATGCTAATCCCAACTTTATCTTTAATTTTCAAAAATTGTTGAATTGTAAGTTGGAGTAACGTATGTTTCACACTTGCTTATTTATGAACTTTATCACGGAATTTAAACTTACATGTAAAATCGACTTTTTTATTTAGGAATCAAATGCACATCATTCTATTGTCATAAAAATGCGATTTTATGTTTTTATATATACATGTGTAAACAATATAAAGTATGTTTGATAAAAGTAACGTTTGTGTCACTGTGGTTACTTAAACAAGTAAAAACACGACCAAAGTTAACAAAATTTACTTACTAATGTCAAATAGAAGTTAATGTTGATGTTATACGTGCTTTCTGACTTCAATTTCCCTTTTGATAAACTTACTTTAAAAAGTTGATAACGTATGTTTCTGTAACGTATGTTTCATTTTTACATTGAAAGTGGGTTAAAAATGACGCAAGACCGTTTAAGCCGCCATAATTTGTGGTTAATATATCAGAGTTACACACATGTTAATTTTCTTTCTTGTTTGGATTCTTCTTTGAATGGATTGGCTCATAAATAATGGTAACGTATGTTTCTTTTTAAAGTGCTGTTGAAAAGATTTGAATAAAAAATGAAAATTTCCGAAAATAGAACGATATTTGAGAGGCTGCAAGCTTATTTTTACTTATAATTATATATATGCTGTATTATTAAGCATGCATCGATTCAATTATGTAATTTGGGTTTCACTTCTTATTGTTTTAGGTTTGTCACTATTTATTTGTATGCATTTGGCGACATTTGATCATTCATTATACCAATGAGATTTTAACAGTCAAATATAATTTTTACCAATAATCAAAGTGCATATACACACAGCAATGACTAATTGCACATGTTTCGTTTTTTCCGGAACTTATTTTTCTGAAACACAATTTCAAAGTTGAAAATTCTAGGTGGCGACAGTAACGTATGTTACATTTTAGGGCATTAATGGTACTTGTAAAAGAAAAATAACAGATAGAAATGTAAAACTGAGAGTGTCCCTATTAGACAAAGTGGCAGCCACCTTTCTAACGACATTTTGACCTCAAGAAAAACCTTCGTATAAGAGCTACCCAGTGGAACATCAAATGCTGTGTTTTATTGAGAATGAGCGTTATAGGGTAGGAAAGGATTAATTAAATGAAAACCTGGCTTGTATGGCTGAGTAAATAATTGTTTATAATAACTGTTGGTTCGAATACCCAGCAGGAAGTTGTTTTTGTTCATTGTGATGAGACTCGATAATCAAGCTAGATTAAGCCCGTCTCACACAAAACACGGTTGCGCACACGATTCCCATACGGTATACTCGGTTATACACGGGTTGACTGGTACGAGTTTTGAGCTCCAACCGTGCTTGTGGTCTAGTTGGCACGAATTAGACTCGAATATAGCACGAGTATGTACGAATTGAGCACGGATATACTCGGTCAAGCAAGGTTTGAACACGATTTGGATACGAATACATACGACTGTTGTACGGTTCCAAGTACGGTCTAGTACGGTCTGGTACGATTAAACACGACTTTTACTCGATTTACTCGACTTTCACAGGGTTTACATAGGGACCCGCCGATTTTTGTTCGAGTTAGGCTCGAAATATCACACATTTGTGTATGTTTTGATATTAATTAACCCATTTTGATGACTTGGCTTCATTAATTTTCGAAATTTCAACGAAGAACACTTATATATAGATCATTATAATACTGCACGTTTGTAACGTCACTTTTCATTGGATATGACATACCACTCCAACTTATTGACCCTGATAAGCTAGAGGACCATCCGGCAATAACCGTGTCTCCCAGGGATTCAGACTCCAATGCCAGCTCGGTGGACTAATATTAATATCAATAAATGAATAAAAAGTGAAGCAATGTAAAATGAATGTGTCTTTTTTTCTGTTGTGTAGTGGTTGCTTGAGGGTCCACCGAGCTGGCATTGGAGTCTGAATCCCTGGGAGACACGGTTATTGCCGGTTGGTCCTTTAGCTTATCAGGGTCAATAAGTTGGAGTGATCGGCGGGCCTGGATGGCTCTTCTTGTATTCCTTCTATGCGTCCAAAACTTCTTCTTTGGATACATTCTAGTGTGATGCAGCAAGCACTCTTGGTAGGGTGGCAGCAGGTAGTTGTGTTTTTTTGTACAGTTCTTGCTGACGTAGAGGCCGTGTTAGACCGTACGAGGCCGTGTGAGACCCTATATACCCGTACTTCACCGTGTCGGGCATGTATGTTTCGTATATGAACCGTATTGGTCGTATGGCGATCGTATAAAACCGTGTGTGCACTCGTTTGAATCGTACCGTGATCTTGTGACATTCGGGTGTTAATCGGGTGTTGGATGTAGGACTTGGGGACGGTCTCGAACGATTCCATACGATTTATATACGACCTTGATACGGTTTAGCTCACTCGTGGAGTGAACTTCACATACGGCTGTATATACGGTCTCACACGGTCTCTTACGGTCGTGTACGGTCGCTTATACGGTCATACACGGACATGGCATCCGTACCAGTTTTTTAAAAGTTTTAAAAATCATACACGGCTTACACGGATACACTCGAATGGCCCGAGTGTAACTCGGATAACGCTACGGTTAGTTCGGTTGTATGTACGGTTTACACGGGTGGCCAACCGTGTAAGCCGTGTGTCCTGTGTGAGATGGGCTTTAGACAAGTTTTTTATAAGTTCTACTCTTTCAGTGCAATTTGGAGTACCGTAACTTTATGTTGCCATATAGACCCAAGGTCAAGTACTTCTGTTTCAAAAACAATTCAAAAAATGACTAGAAAGGCTTCAAACTTAACCCATAATCTGCTGAATTTCTTTAATGGACTTGTGCAGGACCATTAATGGAACTGTCCATTACCAATTTTGGGGATAACATTAAGGAAATTTAGAGGTAAGTCATCCAACAGTATAGAGCCAGGTCAGACTGTATGAACATGGCAGGTTGTCGTGGCATCTATACTGGTGACAAAGGCTAATCACTGTTGGTTCCAGCAGGTTAAGGGTTAAGCCAAAGTGTACGATTTTGCATTAACTAAGATGCAGCGGGGGATTATGCTGAATGATTGAAAAAAACTACCATATCCAGTTACCAGTCACACTTTTTAGTCCTTTTCTGACAATCTTCGAGGTGTTCTGATTGGTCAGCTACAAGTCCTAATATGGCAATATTTTGTATGAAAATTTTCAGTCCAACCACACAAACAATGAAAATTGGATTGAAATAATTGCACTGTAATAATGGTTGAAATTCTGGATGTCATCTAGAGAAGAAGGAAAATTAGATATCTGTGTATTTCTTTAATTTACAGACATTTCCAGACACGTTTTTTCCCCCTCTTTGGAGAAATTGATTCAGTACATTTGTTATATATGTATATAACAGACTAGTGACTGGTTTGTTTTATTAAATCAACCAAAGTCTAGACTATTAACCTGAGTTTGATAAACTTCTGTCAGTCAACTTGGGGGGAAAATATTCCACAAATTGATTCCATGTAAGTTAATGAGAATTGGATATTTGAAAAAAAAATCCATTATTAGGTTTGATAGACAAAATGATGTACACATAATCAAATTTGGCAGTCAGGAAACATTTTCAGAGTTTAAGAAAATTCAGAAAGAAATCTGGGTTTTATAAGGAAAGAAACAGTTATAGTGACAGCTGTTGTACATAGAATTCTTTTGAGCAAGGGTCACTCAGTATTTATCACGTTTTCCATTGGCTGTAAGGTCTAATGAAATGTGTGTGTGTCTGTGCGTGTGTTTGGGTTTGTTTACCCTCACCACTGGAAAAAATACAATATTTGCAAACATACACTTCAATTATAGCTCAAATGTTTGGAAGAAATAGTCAAGGTATTATGATTGCTGTGTCTTTATCCATGTGCAAAAACTTATAAACAGACCTGTCATCCATAGAACATATTAATGATATGGTTGATATTTTTCATGTTGATCAAATTTAATCAATACACTTTTTGAAAAAGTTGATAATTTTGACTAATTAATTAATTTTCTAGAAATTATGAAAGTTTTTCCCAAAACATTTATAGAAGTGGATGTCCATTTCAAAAACTATGCAATTGTTACATATTGGACATTATAAACAATGTATATCTATGTATATATTTGCCAAGTTATATTACTTTGAAAAAATGATTCATGGAATTGTTTAAAATCAGCTGGAATAGGATATGGTAATTGCAGTATATACATTAAAATGATTGGGCTTTATCAATGTAAAATAGCTGTATTATTTTGAAATATTTCGGTGTTTTCAAGTTCTCTTCCTGGACTTAAACCCTTGTATTGGTATCCTATAGGTCTAATTGATTTGTAAAATGTCATATATGATGTCCATTTGGTCCGTTGATCCTACTTAAGCTAATTGTCAACACAGATTTATTCAAGCTTTCACTGAGCTTATTGGACTTTCCATGACGGTTGCCACCAAAATGGCCATTGGTAAAATATCTTTGGTTTTCGGATTTTATTCTTATTGAAATTAATCAATAAATTGTATTCAAGGGCCAAGTAAGTGGGCAGTTAGTTTATTTTTGCTTTGAACATTACAATTTTAGAAGAACAGAATTGTCAAAAAAAAGAAAGATTTATAGAATTGTTTATTTGGTAACTGCATACTTTCAGTTATGTTGTTTTAACCTTATAAGGAGAAAAGTGTTAATAAATGTTTAGTTCAATAATATTTCCTTAGGTTATTGTTTTTATAATTATAAGTTTCAGATCCGATAAAAAATTAAGGTTCAGGAAAAAAAAACTGATAAAAGAGATCATAGCTGATCTAACAGATCTATTTTTGTGCCTGCTTGACATTATTATAAATAGCTTAAGTCGAATATTTTATTGTTCTTTCCAGTTTTCAAAAATTTCTATTATGTAGAACTATACTAAAAACTGAAACTAATTATACTGACAACATGGATCTATGCTTGCGGCAACACATTCAAGTTACCAGAGCAACCAGTACAGACCAAAATCAGTGTCGTCTGGTCATGGTCTGCATTGTTAGCTATAAGTCCGTGCATATTTTGAAATTGCATTATAAAAATGTTAAATGGTTTGTTCAGATGAAAAGATTTACAAGGCTGCTGTCTATTGGTTATATTTATTTACTGGAATCAAATAGTGCTGCATCGAAATGTTCTTAAATTTTAACAAACATTATCATCTGTTAACAAGTATTTAATATAAACATCTTCTGAAACAGTAAATTGTTTTCCAATATTGCTACATTCTAGTCTTCCAGTTGCAGAGTGATTGATTCTAGTTAGAAATTTAATTTTGGTCTTTAATGGGAAAACAAAAAATATGTTTTCAATTTCGGATTTTTTTCTTCGATCTCTGCTGTTGGCGACAACAGATTTATTAATACCGCCAGTGCAGACCAAGATTGGCTTGAAGGACAATACATGGTCTGCACTGTCCGCTATGTCTGGAGTACATATTTTGAAATTTTTCCTAAAAATTGAAAAATGGTTCCAAGCCTGTATTGAAATATAAGTTCATTTAAGAAATCTACATATATTCTTGTTAGAGTTTAAATGTTATGTGACCCAGGGCTTTTGTTTAACAGATTGGGGAAGTACTGCCCTGCCCTTAATTTTGGGAAAAATTATATGATATTTTTGCAAAATGGGAAGAAAAAACTTGATGTCAATTCAATTTTGTGGGAAAACTGATAGTTTTAAAGATTTTTCTTTGGGGAAGCCACCCTTGAACAGCCCACGCTATAGAAAGAAAAAAGCCATGTGACCATTATATTTCTTTTTATAAATTAAGGACAACTCTGCCTTGGCCTATAAATATAAGTGTAATCTCTTAAAGCAGATCATAGGGATAGTTTGGCCATTCAAGAAATTAGTTTTCCCCCAGAGGACTAATCAGTTATTGCTGTAGCCTAAATGTTGACCAGTGCTTATTGAATTACCGAAAATGGCGGAGCTAGATCAATGTTTTGATGCTGGTTGATCCGCTGCCCATTTGCTTTATTGCATTTTATGGGTGTAGTAATACGACAAGACAAGACAGATTTCGGATCTAGCTATTTATGGATAATAATAATAGGGACTATTTATTTCTGATGCTTAATTAAGGTTTGTTTTTTTCAGCCGTTTTATGATTTAAAATACATGTAGTATCATTATGTATGAAATTACTTTTGTGATCTTTCTGTTTTTATTGTTGTATTTTATGTAAGTTGTAGAGTCACATAATGTGATTAGACGAAAATAAAAAGGGACTGTAATGTTTATCTAGATTGGTCAATGTGTATGGATAATTTTTTCTGGGTGTGTTGAGTGGGGGGAGGGGGTGGGGAGTGAACAATTTATTTTACAGTACCACCAGCATGAAATACATGTACTTTAAATCTTATTTACTTGCCTTAATTCTCTGCCATTTTACTTTACATTCTGACTTTAAACTCTGACATGGATTAATTAAATATATTCTAGGGAAAACTTTCCTACATTGTGCAAAAGGGAATGAATATTGTTTATCATAAAGTTGCAAAGAATAAATTTAATTTAAGGGGAAGCAAGTTTTTGTTGTAAATCGTAGTGACCCAATTTACTACACAGCCAAGGATTCAAATAAAATGTAGGCTGTAATAGTACAGTACATCTTTGTTGATTTAAATGGGAAGGAAAAAATTATCAGCAGATTTTCTAAAC
>NW_026865747.1:0-9118 GCF_026571515.1 Ruditapes philippinarum
GATTGAATTTTAAATATTTCTTGATCATAGTAAATGACAAAACTTTCATTTCATTTTCATTTGATATATATATATATATTAAAGGGATACGCAAGAAAATTAATGATAAAAATATTGAAATGGTCATTTGTACTCAAATCACGCTAAAATCACAATTTTTAAAGTCCTAGTATGAATTTCTGTATAAATTCTATATAATTTGGGTTTGAAGGGTAAATATATCAATATATATTGAATGGAAATAAGACGCCGACAGTTTTAACCCATTTGCGCCTGTTGTCTACTTTTGTAGACACTAGCAGTTATCAGTACACTAGGACCTAATTATGAGCGCACATTTGTTTATCATTGTTATTCTATACTTGTTGTCATGATAAGCGTTAATTGGACTATTTTGCTAGACAAAATGCAGACCACTACGTTATTTGCAGTGTGTTTTCAACAAGAATGTGATAAAAATTGCCTTGAAAATATTATTGAAAATGGCTAGCAGAAACAGGTATGTAAAACTTTATATTGTTTTTATTTTATATCATAAAGTATGATTGTTTTATATTGTATAATTATATTTCTGCTCAATTCCTGTTTTATAATTCAGAAATATGTATAAAATGTGTTATGACAGTCAATTTAGATTTTGTCTACAAAAGTAGACAATAGGATCAAATGGGTACGTTTTATCATTATGAAATATTTTGTTGTTTACAGAAGATACACAGTAAATGAAATCATATCAATGCTTGAGGATGAAGGTAACTTTGAAAGGGCAGATATACATGTTCAACCACCTCCTGTAGATGAACTGACAGATGAAGATAGTGCAAGTGAAGATGAAGAAGTAGGTTACAACAACCTCAGTGGAAGTCAGTTAGACCAACAAGCAACAGCGACAGTTATTCGCCTAGATGGACGTCATGTTGTTGATTCAGCATCAGACTCCGATCTAGTTAGTAATAAATAAATAAAATAAATAAATAAAATAAATAAATAATAAATAGATAAATAAATAAATACGAAGCAAGTAAGTAAATAATGTACAGTAAATCCAGTTGAGAATAAGATTTTTTATATTAATCATATTTTATTTTTCAGGAAACTGACCATTCTTCAGATTCTTCTGATACAGATGAATACGAAGTGCCTGCAAATATTGCAAAAAGACCTCAAGTAAGAATTGCACTACGGGATCCAGCTCCGCGTCCCAAACGACCTGCACCAGTAAAGAGGAAGTGGGAAAATAAAGATCTACCTGAGCAAGATAAAGACAGATTCACTTGGCATGGCTCAAATATAGACAAAAGTCGATGGCCGCAAACACCAGATGGCATCTTCAACTTATTTTTTGATGATGACGTGATCAACATGATTGTTGAACAGAGTATAAGATATGCTGGTTCAAAAGGCAACCATTCGTTTTCAACTTCACCCCAAGAAATTAGGATCTTCCTAGCAATTTTGCTTATATCAGGCTATAACACTGTGCCAAGACGGAGACAGTTCTGGAGCCGGGATGATGACGTAAGGAATGAGGCAATAGCTCGTACAATGCCGCGAGACAGATTCGACATATTGGTGCGATATGCACATCTTTGCGATAACAACAATCTTGACAGAGAGGACAAGTTTAGCAAAGTAAGACCACTGCTATGTCTGCTGAATGAGCGCTTCTTGTTATACTTCTTGAAAGAGAAAAACCTTTCAATCGACGAAAGCATGATCCCGTACTATGGGCGACACGGAGCGAAACAGTTTATTCGTGGGAAACCAATTAGGTTCAGTTATAAGATGTGGGCGTTAACGACAGCACTTGGATATGTTTTACAATTTGAGCCCTATCAAGGGGCAAAAGGCCACCAAACCCATGATCCTGGCTTCCTTGGAATGGGCGGAGCAGTAGTTATGGACCTGCTTTCAGAGCTGCAGAAAGATGATGCATACCATCTGACTTTTGATAATCTATTTACTTCCTGAAGCTCGTGGACCGGCTTACAGATATGGGAATATCTTGCACAGGAACCATCCGTGCCAACCGAATAGAAGATTGTCCTGTCAAAAATGTAAAAGACATGGGAAAAACGCAACGAGGAAACTATGATAAAAGGTATGACGCACACAAAGGTCTGATAGTGGTGAGGTGGAATGACAACAATATAGTGAATGTGGTGTCAAATTGCCATGGAGTTGAACCATTGCAACAAGCAACACGGTGGTCAAAGCAGGCAAAATCTAGGGTGCGCCTTCCGCAGCCATACCTTCTAAAGCATTACAACCAGACAATGGGAGGTGTGGACAGGATGGATCAAAATGTTGAGAAGTATCGTATCTCTATCAGATCCAAGAAGTGGTGGTGGCCAGTGTTTATGTATTGCATTGACCTTGCGGTGCAGCAAACCTGGCACATTTACCGTGCTACTGATGCAGGATTGAGGCAACCATTAGATCTGTTAGGTGTCAGACGAGCTCTGGTTACTGTGCTGCTTGCTCAGGGGCGTACACCTGCTGTCAGCCCTGGCAGACCAAGAGGTAGGATGAGGCCATTGTCAAGAAGAATTCCAGACCATATCCGACTTGATGGTAAAAATCATTACGCAGAGCCAGCAAAAGAAGTGCGCTGTTCATTGTGTGGAAAAAAATGCAGGACACAATGTTCCAAATGTAATGTTGGAGTGCACAGGAAATGCTTTGAAATGTTTCACAGTGTTTAGGTATTCATACGATCAAAGCCAAAAGACATGAACAATAATAATTCATATTCAGAATGAATTTCAGAGTGAACACTTCTGTGCCTAATGTCTACTTTTGTAGGAAAAGTAATAGAAAACATTGCCTGTATAAACTTTAAGGATTTTTTCAAGTAAAAGTTATCAAAATAAACCAACAATAGGTTATCTGGACATATATTCTATATGTGTTTTACATATACCCATTTGCGCCTGTTGTCTACTTTTGTAGACAAAATATTAAAACACTAAAATAAAAAATACAGTACTTATATTTGAAAAATAAATGGATATATGTTATAACTATATGGTTACTATATGTTTTATACATTTCTTATATAAAAATAAAATTCCGGCACAAATGGGTTAAAACAATTCATATGACTTAAACACACCCTTGAAGTTACATTAACAGATATTGTGGATATTGTATAATGGAAGCAAGTCTAGGTTAACTACCATTTTATTCTTTATAAGAAGAAAAGTTTTGTTCCTGTGACTGTCTTGTGTATTCATTTAAAGGACATTTACAGATTAAATATTGAAAAATTCAAAACGAAAAAAAGAGAATTTTGCCTGTGTCTCCCTTTAACAGATATTATTCCATAGTTATTCCTTTGTTATTTGTACCCTTTGTGTTTATATGCTAGTTTATCATTCACATTTCTCCGTTTAAAAGCAGATTTAGTTCTTGATATGTTATTTGACTATCAAGTATCCCCTGAAGTATGCATATAAACAACATTTGTGTAATTACCTCTTCAGTATGCAGGATAAAAGCAACTTTAATTTTCTTTGCAATTCCCTATCTAGACTTTAAGAAAACGGAAACTGATTAGTTTTTTTTATATTTTCAAACTGAACAGTGTCATAATACAACACTCTGTCTGGTCTATCATGTAAAAACTTGCATAACATACTGAAACTTAATACCATATTCAGATATTATTGAATAATAATAATTTTAAATATAAATACATTAATTAAAACATACCGAACGATAAGACTCGTCTATACAGATTTAGTTTTCTATTATATTTAATAATATATTCAACACATTTCAATTTTGCACGCCCCAAGGATAGGTTATAAAATGCTTAAGAAAAACAAACCTGAGAAAAATATATGAAGAGTTTAAGATGGTACGTATATTGTATATAAAGCATTAACAGTCAGAGTAACACCTTGTATACTTCATGCAAAGATTGATAGGATTTACTTTTGATCACCTGGACAATTACTGTAATATCACCCATTGTTGTGTCCAAGGCTAGCATTTATTTCCTTATATGTACATTTTGATTAATAGAAAATACAGTCATAATAATTATGATTGTAATTTTCGACTATAAAATCATTAGAGAACAATATCGATGGATTACATCGAAATACAACTTTTTACATGTTTAATACAGTTGCATAAGCTTCTTTCAGAACGCTGCTCAAATGCCCTTAAATTACCAAATTACAAATTTGTGACCACAGTTCGTTGTAAACTTTTGAAAGTTAAATGTATTTTCCCTCAATTTTCACGTTAGATATATTTTGGTTTCACAGGCTTTCATTTGATTCATCAAAATAATTAATTTGCTTAAATGCGTTTCAAAGGATGACTTCTAATGGTAGAGAAAAGTAAAATTATCTTCACCAAACATCAATATTTCCCCATCTCCCTTGCGGAACGTCGGTGGCTGTACTCAGGTACCCGCGTGTGCCTGAAATGATATTCAGAGGGGCACCTTAAGTCTTCCTTAAGCTTTAAAGTCGCAATATAACCTTAATCCCTCATGTACAGACTCAATCAAACCGAGTCTCGTTCGTTTCTCTTGTAATCTTGTTGTGATTAATGCTTCCGAGGGATCACTTTGTTTCCAGATTTTTTACTATGCTGGTGCGAAGTAAAACAAAGCAATATTGCAATAATGCGACTTATACAATAATTTCCAAATTGTTTCATTTTTAACATCATATTAAAAGTGGTCTTCAACGAACATTGAATGTTTTATTTTTAACAATTAAATATGAAAAAGAAGTTATTTAACTTACATAATAAAAATATCATAAGCAGCAACGTATGTTTGCCTGTAAGATGATCTATAGCCAGGAAAGAGGTGATAAATTCATTTGTTTCTTTCGAGTAAGATATAGAGGATATTTGTTTGTTTGTGTGTAAGATGAAATTTTATTTCATCGAGTGGGCTTTAAAAACAGTATTCTCACGAGTGACGAAGGCACGAGTGAGAAAACTGTTTTTAAAGTTCAATAGATGAAATTAAATTACATCTAACACAACAAACCAACACATTTTCTTTTTATTTTATGCTTAAAAACAAGTTAAAACGAAATTTCCATAATTTTAACTTTAATATTAAAACTGTTTCCCCCATTGAGAGCCCCATTTAGTCGGAATTTCTCATTAAAAACAAGAAGTCTTGAGCTGAAAAATAAGTCCGCCAATCAACGTTAAATGACGGTGATATTTATTCATTTTTTAAAAAAAATATGAATGATCGCTTGTTTTAGTAATAAAAGCAAACAATTCTTGTAGGAGGAAAAGTCCAACCATCAATCCATATTTCTGTTTCTTACTGCGAAATTCTATTAGACCTGGCTTTGTAAATTGTAAGCGGCAGCCATTTTTTAAAGTTGTGTATTTCATGGGAGGAAAATAATTGTGTAAGATTCAGAGGGATATAATTTGGATTTGTTAGTCATACACCTTTTTAAAAGAAAGAAAACTTATTTGAGGATTGTAACAGACAAAAAATAAGTGTTGACAGATGTGAAAACATTCAGAAAAGGAGCTAGGAAAATGGAAAACTTGGAAACTTGCTCAAGAACGCTGGGTTGTTTTACTTGTTCTTCGAGTGATGGCTGTCAATGCTTTTCAATTTTTCATAAAGCATACGGCAGTTATTGCTCGTAGGATACTTTAATATGCCCAAATGTCATCAAGAGCAGTTTTGCATGGGGAAGGAATGTATTTTTCAGACTGTAAAAATGAAACAAAAAAATTTAGAGACGAAATTTGGTGATTGGAATTTGAATGAATAGAAGTAAGTTTTCTTCTTTTTATTACTTTTGACATTTAAGTTATTTATCAATTTCAGCTTTGCTTTTTCTTTAAACAGCCTGACATTGTCAGAATTGTCAGCAAAAATAAAATTGAGGTACCACATGGGGAAAATCTTAAAAAAGTAGTTTCGTCATTGAAAAGAGTGAAATTATATTTTGATAATTTTCACTGTGAAATTACCAAATATAAATTTCACGGATAAATCAGTAATCCAATGAAAAGCATAAAATAAATGTTATTAATATACAGAATTCGTTGTTAAACGTTTCATGTCAAGATTAAAGTGTTGCACATGTATGTCTTTTGTCGATTTCCTAAATGAAGGATGTAAACGTGACTAGTATTACAAATAATACCGTGGTTACTATATTATCGTCGTATTTTGAATAAATGTTTCGGGTAAAATAAAGTATGAAAACATGTATCAGGTATGATCAGAAGAATAACATAAGTAATGATGTATGACTCAGATTAATATGTCTTCCTAAAAGTTGTCACTTTGCTTAGTGGTTACTTAAGATTTGATATATATTTATTATATTAAAATCTCTTTAATTGAAACGAGATTTTCTAGACGTTTAAAAAGAACAGAATAAGAATAGATATTTAAATAAATGACTATATAAATTTCAAATTGTTTGTTTGACAGGCCGCTGGCAAGCGCGCTTATACTCGTATAAAAAACAACTTTTGATAAAGCTATTTCAGATCATATTTCTAATCCGACAAAAGCAACAATATGTCTTTATCGATTCATAATTTCTGAATTTGCTGTTGTTTTCTTCACATTAAGTTTTCAGAATTACTAAATTGTTATTTGTTTCAATAACTTTACAATTCCGCTCAGGAGTTCATATGATTAACATGAATTGTCAGTTACATGTACAAGCAAAGAAATATCGGTTAGAATGTAAACTTTGCAATTATAAATGATTTCAATTTTATCACACCTGCTTGGCCGGCTTTTCTGGGATAATATTCTAACGGGAAAGTAGTATATGATTGTGCTATCTAAACGTTACTGCATTGACTGTTTGTTCTTGCAGTAATGATAAAATTTAAAGACTTACTTAAAAAAATACTTTATGAAAAAAACGAGAGGCTATATGGCTTATATTTTTTACTTTAAACCTTGTGTAATTGTACATTTACTTCAATTTTTTGTAATTTCTCACAATGAACAGAGCATAAGTCTTTTTATTTTCATTCCTACGAGCAAAAACAAGTTTTTGTTTCAGAGCTTATATAACAGTGAGAACAGTGCAAATGCAGGATTGATTATTTCTGTCTACAACAAGCTTTTATATTTCAACGAAACTACCACAAATGATCGTTACGCCCAGATAAATCACTCTAACTATTGTCATTATTTGTCTTTGATATTTGTTTGAGTGCATGCGTCTCAGAAATAACTGTCATCATCCATCCAATGTGTTTTTATAAATAAATAAAAAACATCATTATCAAGCTAACAAAATATCAAAACGCTTTTGGCATGATTAACATTTTGTAATATTAGATATACCAATTCTAGATATAGAAAATTCATTGATTTAATGCCAATTCTTTTTTATTCACTTATTTTATTTTAACATGACAAAAAGAGGCAAATATCAACACAAATACACAGTGAGACATGCAAATTCATAGCACATATACAATGCAAATAAGTACACTACGTGAGAAGGACATATTCATTACAGAACATTGACATTTTATACAATTTTTTATAATTTCAACAACGCTGTTATTAAAGTAACAAATTAAAATGACATTAAGAAACTTGCTTTTTTTCTCTCCTAACAACGCTACGTTATGAATTTCTTTTGCAATCTCTTTAACAAATAAACAATACATTCTATAGTCAATATGATTTTTGGAACTGGTATTATATATAATTCTACGGCATTGTATTGATATTTTAGTTGCGGATACATATTCCTTTAATAGATTTTTTTCTCATTCCATTTAATACAAAACATTCAAGTGCGTATTGGTATTCATCACCGATATCTAAATTACATAGTGTACATATTCTTACGTTGAATGGGACTCTGCTCTAACTTTAATTTTGTTAATATTTAAGATGGCCAATAAAGGACAAACGACGTAATAATCTCGAATCGTCTGTGTATCAGCATTATCCTAAATAGTTCACGAATGAAACAAACAGTATTCAAATGATTATTTTCAAAGGAATATCATCAGCTTAACAGAGCTTTTAATCTCTTTTGATGAATGGTTTCTGACGGTTTACTGTCATTAGAGCATAAGCTTATATAATATTAGCGCTGCTGGTCATCTATATCAACTAAAGAATGAACACTTTGTCGTAGGTTGTGTTTTTAAGTTAGGATTTTTTCAGAAATTTAATAAAATACCTTGTTTTGTTTTCAAGTAATATTTTGCTTTGCAGCATTTATAAAGATCGTACAGTATTTAAAAATGACATTCAAGACTAATAATATTCATGCTTTATGAAGTTCAAAACACTTGTTTATCATTTAAATTAATTTCACTTAATGTTCAAAAGTGGAAATAAGACAGTTTTTGGTAGGTTGAACAAATTTTGCGGTAATGTTTTATAAAAAATTCATTCCTGTTATTTTTAATTTTCCTTGCAATCATTTCCCCATTATTTAATGTGTTCTTTTACTCGTGTCATAATTGTATTTCTTAAATAACATAGATTCTTAAAGTTACTTAGAAAACAGTTGCTAACCAGTTCATCCAATATCCTGGATTATAGATATTTCTATAAATAAATATTATCATTATAGCTTAACGATTTCTCATTTCTCTTAGTAATATTTCATTTAAATATAATTTTTTTTTTGAAATATTGATAATGATAACGTTATTATTGATTTAATAAGAAAAGTAGAAGAAATGTTTTATCTTTTAAATATATCAATTATAATTTTGGTTATATTTCAATGCCTCATCAGTAATTTAAAACTGATGTTGGCGTATTTGAAATTTCCCTTGAGATTGAAAATAATTATCGTTATGAAAAATGATCGCTGATATAATGACGTCATTGAAATTCGACGCCAATTGTATTCATATATTTCAGCTAAAGATTTGAATACACTATCAGAATATTTGAAATTTAAAGTAGACATTTGTTAGCATTTTCTTTTATTTATAATGTCAGAGAAGATTCTTTAAAGAAACAAGTAATAAACAGTGTTGATTTAAACATACAAACAGATTCACAAAAGATGGAAAATGTTTTGTTGAAACAAGGCAAGAAGAATTGGAGAAAATGACCAGGCATGAAAAAAAAGGGAAAATTTATAAGAAATTCAAAGGTTTGGCG
>NW_026865748.1:0-175115 GCF_026571515.1 Ruditapes philippinarum
TGATGCTCCCCGAATAGGTTTTGGACACAGGAAAGTACACTCTTGTAGTTTCAGAGTTATGTCCATGGAAAAAGTTCAAAGTGCAATAATTCCAAAATTAGGCAAGGCTGTTACAGTTCTTTGCACTGCACTTCTAATCAATGTGATCTATCAACCTACAAAGTTTCTTGATGATATCTCTTATGTTTTCCGAGTTATGTCCTGGACAATTCAAAAAGTAAAAATAAACAAAGGGCAATAACTCCAGAATTAGGCAAGGTAGAGTTATGATTCTTATGCACTGCACATCTACCCATTGAGATTGATCTACCTACAAAGTTTCATGTTGATATCTCTTATAGTTTTACAGCTATGTCCTGGACAAGATTTTTCTAAAAGGGGAGATTATTCAAAAATAAGGCTTAACAGAGTTATGGTTCTTTTGCAGTGCACATCTATCCATTGAGATCTATTCACCTACAAAGTTTCATGTTGATACCTCTTATAATTTTAGAGTTATGCCCCGGACAAGATTTTTTCTACAAGGGGAGATAAATTCAAAAACCGGGCAAATAGAGTTATGGTTCTTTGACACTGCACTCCCCCCTCGATGCCCTCTACCACTGTATGAAGTTTCAACAAATTATATCCAAGGGTTTTCAAGTTATGTTCCGGACAAAGTTCAAAGTATTAAAATAAACAAAGGGCAATAACTCCAAAATTAAGACAAAAAGAGTTATTGTTCTTATTCACTGCACATCTACCAATTGACATCTATTCACCTACAAAGTTTCATGTTGATATCTCTTATAGTTTTAGAGTTATGCCCCGAACAAGATTTTTCTATAAGGGGAGATAATTCAAAAACCGGGCAAAATAGAGTTATGGTTCTTTGACACTGCACTCCCCCTCGATGCCCTCTACCACTGTATGAAGTTTCAACAAATTATCTCCAAGGGTTTTCAAGTTATGTTCCGGACAAAGTTCAAAGTATGAAAATTAACAAAGGGCAATAACTCCAAAATTAGGACAAAAAGAGTTATTGTTCTTATGCACTGCACATCTACCCATTGAGATCTATTCACCTACAAAGTTTCATGTTGATATCTCTTATAGTTTAAGAGTTATGCCCCGGACAAGATTTTTCTATAAGGGGAGATAATTCAAAAACCGGGCCAAATAGAGTTATGGTTCTTTGACACTGCACTCCCCCTCAATGCCCTCTACCACTGTATGAAGTTTCAACAAATAATCTCCAAGGGTTTTCAAGTTATGCTCCGGACAAGACAACGGACGGACAGACGGACGGACGGACGGACGGACAGACGGATGGACGGACAGACGGACAAGGCGCCGACTATATGCTCCCCCGAAATTTTTCGGGGAGCATAAAAAACATTATAAATGCATTTCTTTTCTTATGAACCATTGCAAAGCATGTCTACCTTGTAATTTTATCACCGTTCAAATAACATACTCATGCAAATTCTATAAAGATAAACTTTTCAGCAGACGACAGGCTCTGCTGAAGACTTGCCAGGCACATTTAAACACCTGTCACTCATTTGTACAACAAAAGATTGCTTTATTTGGGAATTTTCTAACAGGATTTCTAATTACATGTTGGAAAAATATTTGAAAAGAGGCAGCAAAGCATCTTGTTTCTATCACTGACTAAATCTTTTAAAAAATTAAATAATGGCAAATCCCTTTACAATAACATATCACGGTAAAGAATGTATAAATTGCCATACATATAGCGCTGTAGTAGTAGAATTATGGATAAGAATGAGCATTTTATGCCAGCAATTAATTACATGCATATGTTCACATCAAAAAGGCTATAACATTCTATCATTGCCGGCAGAAAAGGCAACAAATTCATTGGAAGCTTTTTTAACATAAAAAAAATCTCAAAAAAATTTCAAAACCTTTTAAAAAAGATAGGGAAACCGTGTCTCCTATATTATGACCACATTATAATGCAAGGTTTCCATCAATCATAATTCAGAATCTAAAGAAACTTTATTTGATGTTTTGCTTATTTTTGCTACCATCCATGGTTCGTGTGCTATCTTATGGTACATTATAATATTGTGACCAAAAAAGGTTCAAACCCATTATGTACAAAGTGAGCGTCAAATGCTATAACCATATTAAGAGCCTGGGATCGGCAACTGAATTTACTCATGCGACCACTGCAGACCAAGATCAAGCCAGCACATCCATGCCATCTGATTGTGGTCTGCATTGTTCGCTATTCAGACAGAATAAATGCTGAAAATTTCCCTTAAAAAATGATGAATGGTTTTGTCCAGATTGAAAGATGGACAAGTCCATTTCAGATATTTAGCAGGTTAGGAGTTCAACAATCAAAGTACCTCAAGTCCTATATACCTATTCTATCACGGTTTGAGCCCTAAGGTCTCAGTGGCATGGTAAGTTCTTATAGCCATTGAGCAAGAACAAGATGGGTCCGGACAAGATTCAAAATTTCAACTGCTTTGTGAGAAAAATCTGTTTTTGTTGTTGTTACTTCTTATATTACCATACATGAGCTTCAAATCTTTAATATGCAAATTTCCATCTTAATTTACATTCGGAAATGAACTGTTTCTTAGCTGTTAAAGTGCGACAATCTTGCATGATCTTTGCTTCCCAGGAGCTGTTATTTATAAAACACCTGTCTCACACAGATTATTACTGTTACTCATTAATCAGTCTCGATCTGACAAAGCTGGGAACCGATGACCAAAAGAAGTCAATTATATACCTCATTATTTTTATTTTCAAACGGAAAGTCAATATTTAACCTTGTTTAAAAGCAAATTTAGGTAAGAATTTATTTTGTTGAACAAATATTCCTCCGTATACAAAACTTTAAGCAGAGGATTAACATATTAATACTGGTTTTAAAACAAACTTACTCTTTTTTAAACAGGATTTCAAGCATTTTGTAAAAATCGATATTAAAACATGTATCACAGTCTACAACCCCATGCCATGTTGGTTTTCTTTTTTTTTCTTCATAATACCAAAGTTTTAGCAAAGGATCAATACAGAATCATAATTTTATTTCTTTTTCATAAAGTTCAAGTTTTCTTACAAATGCTTTATCAAATTTGTGCAATTTTATCTCTTCAGTTTGAAATAAAAAAACGAAGCCGGGTCACACCATAATGCTGATTTGCTGATCTCATTCAAAATTTGTTTGTCTTCAATAGAAATTACACATTCAATTCAAAGGGGAACACTGATCAATTAAATTCTGTTGACTCATTCTACAGAGGTTAAAATTTTTCAATATCAATACACTGGGTTAATGCACCTTTTTTTGTGCATTTATATCTGACGCATTTAAACTGAAGCCCGCAGACTGCTTTATGAACTTTATCATGAAAGTCTGATTTAAATGCAACTTATAAGCTTACAAAGTCTGTTTTCCTTAATTTGACATGCCTACCTGTTGCAATTTCTGAGTCTGAGGTTATAAAGAAATTATCTAAGCTCAAACTCAGATCTCAGGTATCTGATTGGTCAGAAACTGCCATAGAATGTTCTCAAACCAATGAAATTCCTGAGAATTGAGACAGAACACAGAAAAAAGTTTTATAACCAGGGTCTAGCCCCTTTAGATTAATATAGCAAATCTTTCATGAAATGAGCTTTACTCACAAAATGACAATTAACTTTCAATTCTCAGCACCCAAGTGTTAGTATATAATTCTGACACATGGACACGACCTCAAAAGTTTTCGTTGTCGTAGAGGAATCAAGAGGTTGTTAAATAATTAGATTATGCCAAGGCAGCAATATATTTTGAAAATGACCAACAAAGCATGATAAAATTAGAAAAGTTTATAGAGCAGAAAATTTGAAGTTTTTTTTTGTCAAAGAATACAAAATATTGTGCAATTATTTTCTGTGGAGCATGATTAGTGCAATTTTAGTAAGTCATTACTATTTCAAACAGAACTGAAATTACAACTGTTCTACATTGATCAATACCTTAAAATATTTATAACGTCTTAAATATTTGCGTAATTTTATCTAATTACTGACAATCACAGGCAGATAATTACCAGTTCAGCTATAATTATGAATCAAATTTTGAAGACGACTATTTTTTTTTTTTCAAAACTGAGCCAAATAAACACAATAGGTTGTGCTGTTTCACTTCTTAAATTTGAGACATTTTCAAAAAAACACAAAAACCATATTGCTGATAACGATCAAAAGATGGTCGCATTTCGGCTGATTGTTGAGTTAGATAACGAGGTATCGACTGTGTGTTTAAGTGCCGGGCCTTTATAATCAATGAGATAAGGTATACATGAAACAATTACACAAATCTTTGCCAATATGTATCGTGTTTCAAACAAAATAACAAATGGTTATAAATTCTTAAAACACGCTAGTCCGGTCCGATACATTGTGTTACAGTAGTTATTCTAAACACATATTTGTTCGATCGACACATTTGTTTGACCGACACATTTGAAAACTGCCAAGTATACATTGTATAGAAATAAGTATAATTCACAATCTGATATTTAATTATGACATACTTCTATCAGTCTTTATTATAAGATGAGCATTGTTTTTTTTCCTATTATCTCAAGAAATATGACTATTTCTTTTTTTCCATAGACTACTTTTACAGCAATTCCAAGTCTCTTTGCAACAACTGTTAAAGATTCAAAAACAAATTTTCTTAAAAACAGGTTTCAATCAAATTTGACTTTGAAAGTTTTTTCTTAACATTTTACATTTATCAAATAAATTGATAAACAGGTTAACTGCTATCAAATTATAAAAGGAGTTAAAGCATAACTGCACTAAAGTGATGTATAATTTAGCCATCTTTACTTCAAGAGTCATTATGACAAATTTTCCTTTATTTTAACAGAAATTGTCCAGCACTTAGAATCATACATGGGTTACATTTTGTCCCATAAAAATTATTTTAAATCTCAACAGAGTTCCAATCTTCTGTGAGCTTGCTGGGTATATAGCTTCCCAACTGGCAACACAAGCATAAAACCAGCCAAATCGGTGACCCTTTAATAATCAGAGTATGAAAACAAAATGCGCGATCATTAAAAAAATATGATTTTTAATCACATTTTGTATTGGGAATTACCAAGCTGAAGTAATTATCCAGTATATCGGAATACAAATAATCACCACAGCAAGGTCTTTCCCATTTATTATAAAGTTTTTACCATCGTAAATCAAATTTATTGAACACTTAGTGATTGTATATACAGATGGGAAAATTATTGTAGATTCTATAATTTAGAGGTTAAATTCAACTTAAAAACAGTTGATAAAAACAATTAACCTCCACTTCTCATAGGAAGAACTTGAGTCTCTGGAATATTATAAAATTAAATGTTTTGAATCAAATATTAGTTGACCTTTGATCTAGCAGCCCCAATTGTTGTAAATTTATTTGAAGTATTTTTTTTTTTTTTCGGATGGATTTATTTCAGAAAGCATTATAATGAAAAAATTATATGGCAATGATGGCATTAAACAATTACTTTGCATATTATAAGCTGTCTCACTTTAAAGAAAATTAAGGGCATACCAAAGCAGAGGAACCACAGGCCACATGAAGCACAACACAAATAATTATGATTCCAACTTCCCTAGCAAAATTCTAACCAACAGAGAATCAAAGTACTCAACTGCAGATTTCTATAGTATACCCAGCATTAATTTCCTTTGAGATTGGTTTGGTTTTTTATGTGACAATATCAATGTAATGACATTTAATGTTTTATATAATTCGAGGCCAGTGACACATAATTCAGGGCCAGTATGTGACCATTATTTTATGTGTCCAAGTGAGTATATTTTCCACAAATAAATGATTTTTTGTTATAATTATGTTTGAAACATTTATATTTGTTTACAATTTCAACCAAGTTGTTATGCCGTTTTTTATAAATAAGTCGTAAAGTTAAATCGTCAGTCACATTTCATACATGCATTATTCATCTAAACATTTCCGAAACTTACAAGCCGTGACACATAAAAAACACATTTACACGCTTTCAAGACAACACACACAGTATGAAAAAACTATGCATATTAAATAACGCATATAAAATATTTCCACATCAAAACATAACTGAACAAAATTAAGTACAAGAACAATTATATCAAATAATGCTTTCTTTGATATTTCTTCGTAAGTAATGTTAATTACATATAATTCAGATGTTTCACGGAGGTCTTTGCTATAATAAGTCTCTATACATTTAAGATTTATGTAAGATTTATGAAAAAGTAAATGAAAAAAGATTGATTTTATTTTTGTGAGTAAGATTTGAAGTTATTCCAAATGACAGCGGTTTGCTTTAGTCTAAAATTTTAATCATGTTAACTGATTGATCTTTTATCATCAGCCATTTTTGTACGAGCAAGAAACAGGTTTTAGGCAACATTCACATTGCAATGAGGAGTCAAAATTTTTATTTTGAAGAATTTAAGTGCCAATGTCACAAGCATGTTATTTTCTTTAATGAGTTTAAGACCTTATACATGTATGTCTTAAATTGGGGTCTTCTACAATTCAAATTTATTTCTTGTAACTTTTAACGGACAGTATGCAATCACACTGACTGATCTGAACCAACATTTATGACATATTAAGTTCAAATCAGATCATACAAATATATTGATATATCAACTATTATAAATTATACAGTTTATTAATATTACATGCAATCTTATAAAATGATAAGGGGTGCGATATTTCATTTCATATTGCACTCACAAGTCTTCTGTTTGCAGCTTAAGTTGACTGAAACATACATTATGGGATTATATCCCATAACCTGTAAGAAGTAGAAAACCCTACCTTTGCCCATTTTGGGTTCAATTCTCGAGACTTTCTTGCATCGAGAAGACTTTTCTGAAACTGCTGTGTCTTGGCGAAGGCAGCGGCCCTGTTTGTGTATAAAATATGATTTGACGGATCAAGAGAAATAGCCTCTGTGTACGCTTGTATAGCTCCGCGGTAATCTCCACGGTTCACTGCCTCGCTACTCTCTCGTACCTTCTGTAGGAAAAGAGCCTGGCTGTGAGCAGAAACGCCAGAATGAACCTGAACCTGGTTATGACTCGCAGTCGATCCGGACGATGACTGACGAGAATAGTCCGGCTGCAATATAAAGCATGTTATAACATTACATCGTATTCAACAATCATTCATTACTAACAAATTGAATTTATGTACGGAATAAAACAGTGAACTTTCCGGCTCTCGATCACAATGTTTCTCAGAGTCTAATCAACGATCATTCTTGATGTTAGATAATAATATATAATGTGATAAAAATCATGATACTGACCGGTACAGATGAAGAAAAAGCAAAGATGGATAAAATGCAGTGTTAAGTGCGGAGCTATTAATTAAGATAATGAAAAATAGGAAAAATAGGGGGGAGGGGATGAAGTGTCTCAATCTGATTTCAGAAAAAGAAGGGCGAAGTGGCTAAGGGGTACCTGCAAAAAATGGCTTAGAAAGAAGTGTCAGACGGGTGAACTGACTGTAAATTGGTAGAAGACCCTCATCAAAAAATAATGATAATGATCTGCGTAATTAACACTTATCTTTATATGTCAACACTTTGACCTGTTTCATACAATAAATATTCATTGCTGCTTCATCACGGTTTCGCATTAACAGTTTGAAATTCGGAAATAGAAAAAATTGTTATCCTCCTAACTATCTCGGTTTTTTTTCTGCTTCAATACTTCATGACTACTTATATCGGCCATAAAAGTCATCGATAATAGTGTTTTATATCTATATTGTCCTTTTACAGGGCGCTTTTGGCTATAGTAATAAAAGCTTATTTTCATAAACAATCGGTTCATGACAAAAACACATCAATATCCTCATAAGAGTAATAACGAAAAAAATTTGGCGGTTGTTGATCCCGAGATATTTCAAAAACGTTTTTTAACGTTTTACGTCATTAGTTAAAATTTGTTAGCTGAAGTTTGAGGTATATACAATGTAAAGTGATCAAGGCTCAGCATACTTCATATTTATAACATCGGTTGAGAAGTTGATTTATAAAAAAAATCTGATTCAATCATATTTTAGACAAAAGTTTGATAGTGTCATAAATTATAGCCTACTCTGAACAATTGTTCCAAAATTGATATGCCTGTTTGACACCAACAATAACAACAACCTTTAAGGGTTTTGAATTTTCAAGTGAGGAAGTTTTCCTGTACCTTCTGAAATTACATAGGTTACTCAGTTACCCGCTTGGGCGGCTTGACAGTCTGAAACAATGCGCTGCGAGTGTCAGTGAAAGGGGCACCTGACGTCTTCCTCAACCAGTTAAGTTGGCAAGTCGCTACATCAATGACATCAATAGCTTCAGACTAGTGTGATTAAAAACATAACAACAACAAAAAACAAGTAACTATTAACATTGTGTAAGTCAAAAGCAATGATTCGATCTGCTCCAATTCAAGGGCAATAACTCTTGTATCATAAGTCTAATTTCATATATAATTTAATTAAAGCCTTAGAAATAAAGGTTTACTGTGAATAGCTTTTCCTAACAAACATTTTGTGTAAGGTTTTGTAACTTATTTTTTTCCATTTAACTTACGATGCAGCGTTTTATGTTATTAGTACAATAAGTAACATGATGCCTATTTTTTCGCTATATAAGTCAAGGGCCCTAACTCTGATAAAACAATTGTCTATTGAAGAGACTAAAAGCAGCCAAAACTGTTAACATCTAATGATCTATAAGGTTTATCCTGAAGAAAAACTATAGTAAAATTCTGTCATTAAACCACTTGAATACAGAGCAGTGTAACTTGCTGCAAAAAAGATTAAAATGGACAAAAAATATAAAACACTTTTCTGACTTTAATTTGTATTCCGATAGTGTAACTTTACCGGATTTTACCAGGTTGACATACGAGCTACCCAAAACTGTAAATCTCCATTCATTATCATGATGATATTATATCATATTCAGTGTTCTGTTAACACACTATAACAATTAAATTTTCTTAATAGATATAAAAGCATATGTCACAAAGTGTTATTTATGAATTATTTCCAGCTATATATTATAATAAGCTGGAAAATGACACTTTGAGAGAATCTGATCGGCACATGAGGTGTTAAAATACGGTACTGAATAGTTTCACACTCTGGTTTGTTTTCATTTCTTTTTGTTTGTAGTTTATATTATAAGAGTTTTTTATCATATTTTTATCCCTCGTCAGTCTGCCTAAATACAGTACCTGTTGGGCAGAATTATAATAATATATAACTTGTCAGACTGACAGAATACTTGTCAGGCTGACGGAATTCTTGTTTGGCAGAATACTTGTCAGGCAGAATATTTGTTGGGAAGAATACTTGTCTGGAATAATACTTGTTGTGAAGAGTACTTGTCAGGCAAGATTACTTTTTGGTCAAAATACTTGTCAGGCAGAATACTTGTCGGAAAGATACATGTCGTCAAGAATACTTGTTGGGAAGAATACTTGTCAGGCAGAATACTTGTCAGGCAGAATGCTTGTCAGGCTGCGGCAGAATACTTGTCAGGCTGCGGCAGAATACTTGTCAGACAGAATACTTGTCAGGAAGATACATGTTGTGATGAATACATATGTCAGGAAGAAAATTTAGAACTTTAGAAAATCATAGGTGCAATTTATGAATGTTGCAGTTGTCAATATCTTATGTAAATACCATAAGCAAGTTATTAAAATGTCATTTTAAGAATTTCATGATTTATTTTCAACTTGTATTTTGCTATCATGGATCATACTCGGCACTTCCCATCAGATTCCCGCCTAAATATAATCCACTCAAATCAAAATAAAAATCTTATAGATCAGCAATACCAATATTATTTTAAAAACTTCAATAAATCTTGTCATCTATCCTTAAGGCTATTTTTAGAAATTGTCAAGTCAGTTTGTTTCCTACAATCTGACAGTTTCAAAACTTATTTTCTATCAAGTGTCCGTAAAAGCTGTCAAAATTACAAAATATGACGATCAAAAACGAATGAACGTGCAAATACATGGCTAAATTCACTCTCTTCGTATATTATTATACAGATATATCGCTATTATGCTTTGCAAAGATATATCTTCGAACACTTCACGGAAAAAAAAAACGCGTGGAAATTAAACAAACATTCATATAGAAACAATTAAAATACTTCGCTTATCTTCAACACATTATACATTCTATGCAATCATTTATTTTTTTACCAAACGACAGTGAAACGACGATCAACTTGTGCAAGATTGTTCAAATATTGACAAAATTCCAACGTTTCCGTTGAACGTGAGCATAAATTATATTGCATTGTTGAATCACAACTTTAAATAAAGACACTGTATGAATAGAGGAAATATTCGCAACACCTTTTTTAATCATAATTTTTCGAAACTTTAAGAATAGAAAATTGAGATTTTGGGATTGATAAAACTTTGTTTTTACCTTAAGATTTTGAAACTTATTTATTTACCAACGTAGTTTTCTCATGATTTTATATATATATGATTAGTTGTGACAAAAATAAATGTTTAATGCCTGCTTGGGTTGAAATAATATACTGCTAAATGAAAATAAGTTTAGTTAGGTTGGGTTGGGTTGGTTGATTGTCTTCAAATCCCTCCCGAGGTCCAGTGCACGATGCGCCGAAAAGGTACTCGGCAGGTCATGACTAACTCGTGAGGGTGGGGCTAACAAAGACTATGAGCTGTTTTATGTTTGCTGCCGTCACAGAACAAGGTGCCTTGCCAGTATTAGCTTTCTTCCAACGAACAAAGAACAGGTTAAGGAAGATCAGCATGAAAAAAACGTCCCCAATGTGACTTCTAGAGTGGACCTGCAATTGGACGCTGAGATCTCGGAGCCGAGCTAAAATACAACTAAAATCATCATCATTGGTTGATTGGTTGGTAGGTTTGTTGTTTGGGTTGGTTGATTGGTTGGTAGGTGTGTTGGATGGTTAGTAGGTTTGTTGGATGGTTGATTGGTTAGCTGGTTGGTTTGACGTTTGGTTGGTCGGTTGGTTGGCTGGTAGGTAGGTAGGTCAGTTTGGTTGGTAAGTTGATTGATTGGTTATATCTAGTGTAATACACATATCTATGCATATATTTAATATTTTTGTTTGAGTGAAAGGAAAATATTAAGAAAATGTTAGAAACTTAAAACGAAAGGAATAAAATAAAAGATAAAAAATAAAAACGTTATATCGTATTAACTTTTACCATATGTTCAATTTCTATATCTATTTTGTTAAACATTATATAGATGATTAAAAATAATGTTTAAAATCTTGAGTTATTTGCACAATTTTGATGGTTGGGGTTTAAGAACATTTTTAGAAATTTAAGTTGCTTTTAAGCGTTTTATTACAAAATGCGAAACATTTCACTTGACATATGAATTCTATGAATAATTCATGAGCACCTAATTATAATATTATGCTAATCCATATCATTATAACTTCAGTAATTTACTGTTCAGCTTTATTTGGTATAAATAAAAAATTACTTCTTCACAATGAAATGATATAATATATTAAATTTCTAACATGTAAACAAACGAGCTCGCTACTGTTGGAATTTCATTTTTTTTTCGGTTCACACGCTTTATTTTCAACCTGGCGAATTTTCAAATATTTTTCGTTATAATCTACTTATGCGATCCCATATAGGATGGGACAAAGAGATTACAAACAAAAGGAAATTGTTTCAACTGTCAGAGAGTAAGTATAAAGTCAGAAGTAAGTTACAGCCAGGTTAGATAATAACACAAGTTTATACTTATACCTTAATAGGATTACTTTCACTTTTGAACAAAGACTTTAGATCAACAAAATAACTTGCAAATCATTTTGGAAAATCGCTTTGTTAAAAAATTTGGAAAGCATGCATTGTATATTATTGATATAAGCTAAAGAAATAAATGAAAAATATATGTAAAATTAAGGTATGTTTTAGAGTATTATAAGTATGAGAGTGCATATTGTTAAACACATGTTACATCAGCAAGATGGACAAATCCTCTAGACCTATAAATTCGGATTCCCTTCCCCCATCAATACAAAGCACCATTATTTTGGTACTGTAAAATGATCAATAAACTAAATGATACAATCATAATTCTTGAAATCAATTTTGATCAAGTATAAATACATTTTGATCAAGAATGATGAAGAATAAATACATTTTATAAACTATTCTCAGCAGCAAATTATACAACTGATTCTTTGTCATACTTACATTGGATTTTACAGTGGATATTATTTATTTAATTTTTTATTATAGTCTCATCTATATATGTCAACATGTCAAATCTCCAGCTTTACTGATGGAGGAAGGCAAATGACTGTAAAGTAAGTGCCCCTCTGTGCATTATTTTGCCTGTGTTTAAAAACCACCAACCTTCTATATTATATTAACCAACTAACACATTTGTAACATGCGGCAAGATTTGAACCCACATCTATGAAAGGCAAGTATTTAATAGCCAGCAACCTGTATACAATTTACACAAGAAAAGCATTGATGCAAAGCATCAAAGGGCGTCCAAGCAAGAAATGCAGCAAGTGAAGATGAACTAGTACACATATGATGACAAGATATTCTTATAGACTACCAGAAATGTATACCACTTATGAATGAGCGGACGAAAGACATTGTTCATTATGAACTTTGATTGGCATGCTAGAGATTAGAATATTACTTGTTATTTCTTTATGATCGTGGTTATTAATAGCAACGGATATGCAATCATTTAAAATCCATATGTGTAACGCATGATCAACACGTACCACACATTTGTCCCTTATTATGTACATGTTATCGCTATTAGCGAAGACCCCCTTAAGGTATCTGTTCACACTTTAAGTTAGTAAAAATATGACACTGGTTATATTACCATGTTGATCATGTTGAGCATAATTGTTTATTATACAATAATTGTAATATCTATTAATTTTAATTTAAAAAAAATACAAATTTTATGAATATTGTTTTCTTTTATTCTTTTTTGTGTTTATGTGCTATTTTAATACTGAGTTTTTACTACTCTTTTTTATTAAAATTGTAAAATAAATTTTAAAAATTCAATTGTCATATTGACCGACGATTATAAGTCAAAGCTTAACTGGAAAAAGTCAGTAAATTATGGTTTATCTTTCAATATATAATATTGTTTATTCTTAAACCATGTACATGTACATTGTATTTTTTCTTTATCATTTTTTAAATTATCGATCAATTGAATAATTCATAAAATCTAATTTGTAACTTTGAATAATTCCTCGGCATCTTTACTAAACACGAATAACAAATTGAATAATTAAATAAAATGTTTCAAAGTTGATAATGTCATTTTAATACCATAAAAAATGTACCTTTTTCTCAATTATTGTACATATCACGGATTTATATTACATATAAATCCGTGTACATATTTATTGTTTTTATCTCATATAGATAAAATGAAACATGCTATTGTTGTTTTTTTCTAATTGTAACGATATCAAACATCTACTCCAAAACCGGGAGAGACCGGACAATATAACG
Source organism: Ruditapes philippinarum (assembly GCF_026571515.1). Classification (NCBI taxonomy): domain Eukaryota; kingdom Metazoa; phylum Mollusca; class Bivalvia; order Venerida; family Veneridae; genus Ruditapes; species Ruditapes philippinarum. The sequence goes on from NW_026865748.1 coordinate 13,591, forward strand.
TGTGGTACTATTCGCCGGTCACTAGTAAATTCTGGTCAAAATAGACCGGGAGAGACCGGCATTTACCGATATGAGTGATAAAAAGATATATCTATAAATAGGTTTTTGGAATATTTAGGTCATCAACTGATCATTCTAGGATACATGTACAACAATAACATACCATGACATGATAACAGACTGTGTACTACAAAATGATAAATAAAAAACCCCGAAGAGCGCGATTTATTGACGGAAAAGGTTATTTCATTTGTAAATGTTTGCATTGCGAAAATTCATTGTAACATATCGCGACATTTATTTCTTATTTAATAATCAAGCACCCTCATACCGATCGGAATTTTCGGCTTTTATTATGACCGACTAAAAGGCTCGAGAAGTTGCTGTCGCCCTTTCACAAAATCTGATCTCATTCCATAAGAGCGCCGCGCTTCGGCGCGGACGCCAATAAAAATGCTGTTGGTCTTGTGTGGGTTGGTGTTTGTTGGGAACTAATACTGGGGTTGTGTTTGGCGAGTGTAGCTCTGACCTTTCATATTTTATATAACAGCTGATACAGTCACAGAGAATTCAAAGGACAAATTCATTACGAAAAAATTCAGCATGTTATTAGGGTTAAAACTGAAAGATTGAAAAATGCACTTAAGATTTCTAAAGATCCAAGATCAGATTATCCCATATGCAGATAACGCTTGTATACACCAACCAAAAAAAAAAAATCAAAAGAAAAGTTGAAACATACAGAAAAGAGAAATGCATATTCGTTTATCTTTATGGCAGATCAATAGGTGTTTTTTAAAGGGCTATCACTCAAATCAGTTACATTTATAACTTTGTTTCAATGACATTATGCGAAACAATAAATGTGTTTCATATTATGTAAAAACGTGCAATTGTGAGATGTAGACCTTAGTATACTTCAACTCATCGGCCTGTAGCCCACAAATGAAAATTTGCCCTTGCACATTTAGATGTATTTATTTCAAATTACTTTTTGTATGAGAAAATGAAAAATATTTTATTTCAAATTACTTTTGTATGAGAAAACGAAAATTCACTGCATACAACTTTATGACAAACATTGATAAATTATGTGACATTTAAGGCGTATTTCAGTCAAAATGACTTCATTTACAGACTTTTATTTCATGAAATTCATGGACAATAATTTCACCTAACCAGAATGACTGGTATTATTATACCACTGAGTACTAACTTAAGTGACTGTCTGTCATGACCAAACTTACCAAAATCAAGTGCTCCCTCTTCATTACAGTACAAAATAATAGGTTTAGCTTTTATCACTGTTGCTTTTTAGTTTTTACTCAAATCAAGCAGGAGCAAGTGATTTTGAATTCAGCGACCTTAACCATTCGGCCACAAGGAAAAGCGTTTTGAATAATAATAAATCTTTCCATAGGCACTTCTAAAACTACATCGTCACCTTAGTGTAGTAAAGGGTTTAGTCCTTCTAAATTTAATAGGAGTTAACCTGCAGTAATTGCACTAAGGTCACAATATTGTATGTTCCAAAAAAAAACAGTTTCTCTTACAGAAACAAACTTTAAAAATCTGTCTCATGGCATTTAAAATAAAATGTATATCCCACTTAAAGGAAAATTATGATCAATTCAAACAAAATAGTTGAAGATTTAAATCTAAGCCAGTGAAGAAATATTCAAATGCTTATCTAATTCCCAACCAACATTTATTGCTGTGTAATAAAAAGTATTTAAATCACTTCAGAGTGCCTGATTCGAAACTAGTCCTTATGTATGATTTAAATTGTAATTTGAAAATGTAAATTATCAGTTTCTAAAATGTTCTTACAATGTATTACATAATAATTTATTTGAATTATCAACACAGATCTTGGTGTCTTAATTTGAAATTGATGACCATGCAGTATTCATGTTAAATTTCAAAGCTTAAACGAACACCAGAAATTCTGCTGCCTAGCTCTTGTAACGGTTTATTGATTGGTAAATGCCATTGATCTAAAACTACTCATGAGTCCGTTGAACAGGGTTCAAATCCCATTGGAGATCTGATATCATTTTATGACAGGGAGCCTCCGTGCCGTGTACCACTGGTTATGGTCCAATCACGAAGGCACTTGATCTACAACAAATTGATTTAATCTTGTCGGAGACAATTATTGAATATTAAGTCCATGTGTGTAAGTTTTTAAGTTGATAAGATTTAAGGATAAAAACTAAAAAAATAATTTCTATTATGTTACAAGGCTTTTTATTTTTGTTTTTTTTAAGCAAATAAAAAAGGAATTTTTTCAGCTGATCTGAAGGTCTGATCATTTACTAGTATATACATGTATATATCTGATTAAAACCTCATTTCCCTTACATCATTTAAATCAATTATCTCATATAGTTAACGATAATTTTAAAGAGAAAAAAAATATATGAATAAATTAACTATCGTTACAATTAACTGTTATGCGATTTCGAGTTTGCCTGTGACCCTAGTTATATATAGTCATCTATTTTATGACTTAAATGATGGCAAAACACTTCATACCTTGTGATTTATGCATGCATGAATAAAATTCATCTCTCTCTCGAAATTCTTGCCGCAGCAATGTTTACCTGTATCTACTTGAAAGGCAATAAGAAGTGGTCTTACAGATAAGGTAATTTAGTAAATACACCGAAGTACGAGACTTTACCCTAAAATGGAGTGGGTAAGTAGAGCTATCGTAGATTTTATCTGCGTTCCTTGTTTGTCCGTAATAATTTGAGAGCGATGTATACACACTGGACTGATAGTCAACAATTAAAAGGATAAAACATGATTTGAGGAATTAACACCTTCTAAAACCTATTGCCGCCATAAAAGTTCAATAGGCTTTCCACATGCAAAAGATAACAGTGTTAAAATACTGGACCTCTTGTTTTTCAAATAAACTTTCGTTCTTGTGGACTTTAAAACTAATTTTAATGTCGATAATAAATATGTGAATTTCAGAATTAAGTTAATGAATATACATTTGATTATTATCCTCATTTTAGTATTAACATGTAAATTACTCTTTAGTACGACTGAAGCAAAAGAGCTTTCATCTGTCTTGTTTAATACAATAAAAATCATTTTTGTATTATATTATAATTATTTATATTTTAGTTGCCATATTACACATTGCTGGATCCAGTCCAGTGGCCATTTAACTGTACATGCAGGTGATAATTTTGACTGCCAAATTTTATGCCATCCATGCACATTATATAACAATATGGCTCTTGCATAATACTGGATTATTTACATTATGTAATATATAATTATATTAATTCTGCAATGCACTTAACATAATTTACATTTATATCATAAAATACCAACAATTGTAAAAATCATAAATTAATTTCAAATGCACTGTATTATAAAGGCCAGTGAAAAGGTGACATACCTTCAGGCAAAGAAAATTCAATATGTTATCATAATGGTACAAAACAACAAAATTATCACCGGTTAATTGAAATATATTATAACATTGCTTAAAGCAATAGCATAATGTTATAAAACAGAAGGAATATAGCGGGCATAATCTGTCTATTCAGCCTAGAAGTTACGTATATACATATAATAATAATTTCTACACTTATACAGACAGACAGACAGACAGACAGGCTCTGAGGCCAGCCACTTATCTCTTCATATTACTTCATATTCATAAAATAGATAAGATAAAGAGTATATTCCTTTATATTTAAAATTGCATGCAATGACAAGCTTTCAAAAAATAAGACAAAAGTACCGAAGACATCCTTAAGCGTGACCTGTTTTACCCATCTTTTACTGACTGGTTTCTTTTTTACTTACAGTCATATTGTTACTTCTAAAAAAAGACATTGTATATCAAATATTTTCTCAATGTTTGTCTTCAAAGTTAGACTTACAGTCAAATTCTACTAAATTACAGCAAGTGTTCCAAACGATACTGATTATGCACACCGGTTGCTGTACACACATTAAAGACAACAATTTTAATATGCTCGGTCTATAATATAAATTCACATTACAAGAGAGAGGAAAAAAAAACATCATACTTTTAGCATGTAAGAAACATGCGCCAAGTCTATCTTGAAATCAATAGCTGCGTCTTAAATGATTGATTTTTCTTGCGTTTTGTCAATAATATAGTTTTAATACCTACAATTACAGGTGTGCCAATAAAAAACAATGTTATACCTGGTTACAGTTCATTAAACAATCGGATGACAAATGTGATATAAACAATGATTAAAACTTGTGACTAATAGCAAAAAAATACATCTTATACATAGATTATCAACAAATTTTAACCCTTTTTGGTAGGATCAAATCTAGGAAGTTTTTTTCTCAAAGAAAAATTTGGAAGAAATAAAGATTTGATGGGTTTGTGGCCAGCATGGATCAAGATCAGCCTGCGCATCTGCGCAGTCTGATCAGGATCCATGCTGTTCGCTTAAAAACCCTATTACAAGTAGTGAAACTGATAGCGAACAGCATGGATCCTGATCTGACTGCGCGGAGGCGCAGACTGGTCTGGATCCATGCTGGTCGCAAACCCATTATGTTGGTTTTGTCATGATGCGGCTCATATATATTTTGTTCTGGGAAGATATTGTCCCAACATGAAATACATTGTAGCTCAATATCTCACCTGTAACAGTACAATAAGTTGGACAAGCCCAGGGCCATGTCAGGAAGGGGTAGCAAGGCAAAAATAGCAGGTTTTTGGTAAGTCCTGTACTGCCAGATCAATGCAGTGGTTTAGTTGACACCAAAATATTGAGCAGTTTCAAACCCCCTGTGCTGGGGAATTTAACAATAATATTATGACATGACTGTCCCCAGCATGATAGGAAAGTAAACAACTTAGTACCAGTTTACCGCAGGTGGGGGTTTATAATCAGAAAGTATAAGTTCCTGCTTATCCCAAAAGATGGGTGCCAGGAGTACTTTAATTGATGAATCTTTAAGAAACTGTGTGACTTGAACAAGACTTCAATTTGCATTTTTAGACACTCACTGTTGGCTAGACTTTAGAATCTGTTCGCACCTAATTTTAAAGGGACTCCAATGAAGTTTTTTGATATGGAACTGAAAAAAAAATTCCATATAAATGTACCATTTGATGTAGGTTTAGACCTCTAATCTTTGTGCAAAATTTCAGATCATTCGCGCACTTCGCTTTTCCAGAATAATTTATTAATTATTCACATTGTAAATCAATGACCCAAAATGAAAAGCATTTAAACGCTTTTCACTCAAACCTGACTAAGAAAAATATAAATACGATTTTCAATTATTTCAAAGTATATTTCTTAACTATCTTTGCATATATTTCTGTCTAAAGTGCCCCAGCTCATTTATGTAAGAAATTCAAATGTTATGTTTTAGGCTTTTAAACCTCAGTGGAGTCCCTTTAACATGTACCCATCATATTTCTTCAATATTTATATCTCTACAAAATTACTACTCAGATTACTTCTAGGGTTAAGTAAGGCTTCTAGGGGGGGAAGGGTTAGATGGATTTTGCTGCAGACATATTCTAAAAATGCTCCTCTGACTGTTAAGTAATATATTATGATTATTGTTAAAATCATACTAAACTCACGACTGCTCTTACCCTTTCAGAATGACGTTTTTTATTTGATACTTCTGTAGACATTTTCAGGAACTAGATCCGATAGCATCATTTTGACATAATCCAAAATATATACGAATGAAAACGACACGATATTCCATTTACTTCTGACAGTGAATTATGAGTCTAATCCGTTTAGAAAGTGTCGCCATTTTACAACGATTCTTATTTGACAAATTTATTTATTTTGAAACACTCGAGAATAGAGGCACAGAATAAATCGATACTTTTGAATTACACTAAAAAACTTCTTATTTCTATTTTTTCCGAAATATTATTTTGACGAAACAATGAAAATTCAAACCACTTTTAATTCCATTTCACCACTTGATTTCGTTAATCCTGCTGTGCTTTGATAAACATCGTCGCATCGTGTATACATTTGTGATTTACCTGTGTTTACAACGGCACAATTGTATGGTGACACCGCTTACCTGAGAACGCCATCACGGTCAATCAAAGGGAAGGAAATCTTATAGATTTATCACACGATCGGGTGTCGATTACATTAAAGAGTAATTGAATGGTCCGATTAATTGCCAATAGGTTGTAAAAACGCAACAAAACAGACATTGATGATTACACAATGCATGCGACGACATTTGCAGAGTGACACATATCGAGAAAAACATTATGCCGGGCTGTGTTTTGTAAAAGCCATTTTCTCGTGCTATGCTTTTGTTTAGGCGCCAAAATAGCGAAGTTCAGCGGGGGATAACAGGAATCTGATCTTACTCCGTACGATCATGGATCTTTATATCAAGTAAAACAAGTCTCTGGCTCCCCTATTGATATTTTTTAAACAGTGTCCCGAGACTATTTTGTGAAGCGGACATTTTCTCATAAAATGCTAATGAACTGCTGCCATTTTACCTTAAATTTTAATTCAAAGTGACCAATATTTTTAATGGTGTATGAGCCATCCGGTCAATCAGCCATAAAATATTGGGCCTAACAACTTTGTAATTTCTAATTGGGTTACTGATATCTTAACGAATGTCCAAAATTCCCACATGTATTTCACCGTTTTACATTCGGAAACGTTGTAAATACATGACCTGATTTTAGTGAAAATGACTTTTACAAAAGCAATAATTTCAATATATTACCATCAGATAAATAACTTACGACCTATCAATGGAAGATCAACTGACTGCATATTTCAAGAAAAATGTAAACGTTCTTTGCAATTCTTTACACGATATCATAACATTGTATCATAGTTTGGGGACCTTTCTGTTGAAAATGTTACAGAGTTAAATCGTTACGTATACATATACATGCACAGTGCGTTAACTGGAGTGCATGTATTAGTTACCCGCACTTCAGAGCATGCCAATTGATTGGCTCATTTTTGCTGGGGTTCACTTATTGTGACGGTAGAGAAAGGGCAAGCGACAGAGATGCTCGTTCATTGGTTTTTTTCCGGGGTTTCATATTGTGACAACAGGAAACGTGTTTTTGTGTTTGACTATGATACAAATGAGAAAGAACATCAAAACACTCGGCAATCTGATTAATACTCGGGGGCTACACCCCTCGTACAAATCAGTATAGCCTCGTGTTTCGATGCCCTTTCAATCACTAAATTTTATGTTTGGTTGTGCAGTTCAAACAAGAATTTATATTTGTTTCTGAGTAGAGATAGTACATAAACCACCATTAGCGGGCTTAATGTCAGACAAATTGCTCTACTGAACATTAAGGCCTCGGAGAATTTGGAGACGTCTGCAACGGAAGTTACTCGTTATAGTCCCTTAGTTCTAATTACCTCCCTTGAACTGCAACCGTGATTAGAGACCAAATTCAAGTTGTTAATAAAATTGGGTGTTTATTAAATCAATAAATTACTGAATTCATGCTCCTAATGATATTCTTGTTAAATTCATGCTATATTCATGTCCATTTTGAAAAAAGAAAAATGTACTGAAAGATATACTATGCTCATCTTTTAGTGAAAAAATTTAATCACAGAAATTTGTTGAAATCTATGAAATTCTAACTGAATATGTCTAACTTGAATAAAAGAATGAATTAACTTTGTATGGGAAGCTGCATTCCCTGTTACGCGTCAAGTACAGTTGTTCTTTTCTTTAAAAAAAACTGCCAGTTTTTTTTTTAATGACACTATATATATTCATGTTGCGACCACCATAGTTTGTAGAATTTTAAACATAATATATCTACTTTGTATGGAGTCAAAACCTTTTCATTTTATGTTTACAAAGAGACTGTTTAGCAATTATCAATATTTTCGAATATCAAAGTTGAGCATAGTATATCTTTAAATTGATACCCCTTTTTACGAAATTCATGCTCATAACTATTAAATTCACATTCTAAGGCATTGCTGAATGAATTCTTGCTGATACGAGTATTTTTGCATTCATGTTCAGATTATTAAATTCTTGCTCATAGATCAGAATATAAATTCAAGCTCAAATAATACCTTAATTATTGCTCATATATTACATGTATATTCATGTTTAACTTATTAAACTCATGCTCATAGCATATTAAAAAAATCAAACTGCCAATGTTACAGTATAGCCACTTATTAAATTTGTGCTGTTATTTATAAAAATAAATGCTCATATTATTGAATTCACTCATTAAATAAATCAAGGGAAAAGCAGCTTCTATATATGTGAATTATCACTCATGACTATAAAAAAGTGAAAAATTAGGCATTTTGTATGCATGTACATTTGATCCTTTTATATTATACACCATTTGAAAGTTAAATCTTTTATCTATTGGTAACTTTTCATGCCTTTCACTTAGAAAAACATAGCAGAACATACCCACTGAGCCACATATGAATAGTTCTGTAAGAAAAATTAATAAGTAGTTATCTTTAAAAATTGATGTATCATTTATTTAAATGGGAACTGTAAATGCTTTTACCTGCAGCCATAGACAAACAAGAGGGCCATGATGGCCCTGAGGTCGCTCACCTGTATATAGGCCCCACACCCCCGGGCCAATTTTTACCCAAGGGCATTTATTTGTTTATTTGAACAGACTTGGTAGACACCCAAGAAGATGTTTCATGCTAAACATCTAAGTTCTAGCTCATTGGCTTTTTTAAAAGAAGATTTTTAAAGTTTTTACTATACACATATAGTTAAAAACAATGACACCCCTGGGGCAGGGCCAGTTTTGACCCCCGGGCGTTTATTTTAACAAACTTTATAGATATTTACTTAAAGATGTTTCATGCTTAATATCTAAACTCTAGCTATTTGGGTTTTTCCAAAGAAGATTTTTAAGTTTTTGCTATACACATATAAGGAAAATCAATGACCCCCACCCCCCGGGCGGGGCCAGTTTTGACCCCAGGGCTTTTATTTGAACATACTTGGTAGACACCCATTAGAACATGTTTCATGCTAAATATCTTAGCTCTAGCTCTTTGAGTTCTTTAAAAGAAGATTTTTTAAGTTTTTACTATATGCATATAGGGAAAATCAATGACCCCCTGAGGCGGGGCCAATTTTGACCCCAGGGCTTTTATTTGAACAAACTTGGTAGACACTCATTAGAAGATGTTTCATGCTAAATATCTTAGCTCTAGCTCTTTGGGTTCTTTAAAAGAAGATTTTTTAAGTTTTTACTATATGCATATAGGGAAAATCTGTGACCCCCTGGGGCGGGGTCAATTTTGACCCCAGGGCTTTTATTTGAACAAACTTGGTAGAAATTCACTAGAAGATGTTTCATGCCAAATATCTAAGCTCTAGCTCTTATGGTTCTTTAAAAGAAGATTTTTTAAGTTTTTACAATACGCATATAGGGAAAATCAATGACCCCCGGGGCGGGGCCAATTTTGACCCCAGGGCTTTTATTTGAACAAACTTGGTAGAAATTCACTAGAAGATGTTTCATGCCAAATATCTAAGCTCTAGCTCTTACGGTTCTTTAAAAGAAGATTTTTTAAGTTTTTACTATATGCATATAGGGAAAATCAATGACCCCCAGGGGCGGGGCCAATTTTGACCCCAGGGCTTTTATTTGAACAAACTTGGTAGACACCCATTAGAACATGTTTCATGCTAAATATCTTAGCTCTAGCTCTTATGGTTTTTTAAAAGAAGATATTTAAAGTTTTTTCTTTTGGTTGCCATGGCAACCAGAGTTCTGCATGGAATTAAATTCTTTGAACAATTTTTAAAGGTGACCACCAAAGGAACATTCCTGTGAAGTTTGGATGAAATTGGCTCAGTGGTTTATGAGGAGATGTCATTTAAAGCAAAAGTTTACGGACGGACGGACGGACGGACGGACGACAGACGGACGACGGACGGACGGACGCCGGACGAAAAGCGATCACAAAAGCTCACCCTGTCACTTTGTGACAGGTGAGCTAAAAATGTAGTATTTTACTGATTTTGTTATCTGGTTAATAAGTTTTACTTGCTACAAGTTTTAAGTTTAGCAAGCATGTGTGATATCTTTACTGGCTAGGAAGTTGCCCATCTCCGTTATGCATGTCTATGAATAAATTCATCTGCATGCATGTAATCCTCCAAATTCATGATTAAATTCATACTCAAATAACCAAGTAATGTGTCAGAAATAATTGTTTGACTGAATATACTATAAATATCACACTGAAGTGAGAAGATTGCAATATTTTGCCACTTTGATGTGACAATGTAATACATAGAGCAAGTATTAGCAAAAAGCAAGCAAGTTTTCATTTAATTTCTAATATATAAAGAAAACCGCAATTTTCGACTATTTCTATTGAATAAAGTGATCAAGACGCACATAAAGCAGACGACACCTAATGGCTACCAGAATGCTGCGGCTAACAAAGATTGTGAATGATATACTGTAAGTGATGTGGATTTTATTTCACTGATAAAGTCCAGTACTTCACAGGTTAAGCATATACATGTAATATAAAATGCATTACACGTATTTGTATTAAGCGCCAGTTCAAGATGAACAATAAATACAACAACAGTATACGTTTTATTTACTTTTATTCAACCAACAAACGTCAAACTTGTTTAATAAATTAAACTTGTATAATAAATCAAGTGTAACATGTATATAAATAACATTTTAAATATAATAAATTTAGTTCTAAATAAATGATGAAAAAGTTATAAATTACCCTCTGGACGGAATGAATGTAAATAAATATATTTAAATAAATAAATAAATAAGTTACATTTATCATTAAATAACATCAATCGATATCTCATATTTTATTAGCACATAATACATGTGTTTTATCGTTAAAGATCAATTATCGATATTTCATTTTTTATCAAACAATAAACATTATATTTCCAAATTTCTACAAGTTAAAAAACTGTTTTCATCTTTTGAATAAATTATTGATATGACAAGATTGCACACGACATTGCACATATAATGTTTTTGAACATTAAATATACAGTTGTGTGCTGTTTCAAGATCGAAGGCCACAGATTCTGTTTATAAATGTTACCAAATGTCCATTTTCAAAATTTAAAAAAAACACAAACAATTCAAGTCTTTTGTAAACACTGTATGTATGAACAATATGCAGCCAAATTTCAAAAACGAATTTGTGAATAAAGTGTTTCTTCAAATAATTTAAAGAGTTCGTTAAAGTACTAAATAAGTACTTTAGACTTGAAGAAGGAGAGCAACACCTCCCAGAATCCATTTACTTGGTTTCTCCTTTGTCTTCAGGTTGAAAGTCCATACGTAAGTTGGACCTCTGGTCTTTGTCTTGTAAACAGGGCACTCATATACATTCCTCATATCTAGTCTATCTACTGGAATAGCCTTCAGGAAGATTACAGGCATCGCAGGGGCAAGTTCCTTCAGTCGAGCCTCATTAATCATACCTGTCTGCATGTCCCATCGTGCGCCTTCCATAAATAAACCATGTACGTAAGCGCCTTCACGCGGAGGTCCCGCCATGTCTTCACGCGCCTTCTTTGTGACGTCACACTGCAGACACATACGGTCGAGTGGCCATTCATTCTTTCTTGCCATCTGCTGCATAATAGCTGTAAGGAAGGACTGGGGATTAAAGAATCCACCGAGCCAGACAGCAGCTGGAAGTTGGAAGTCAGAGGTCCAAGTTTCCAATTCTTTGATACGCTGTAACAGGTCCGGATACCATGGTCCAAGGTTGTGCAATGACGGGTATGCTTTCTTTGTCCAAGATCCTGGTACATTATCCAAGAAAAGAGCGTTTCCAAGTTCTTCCATATCGGCTGTGATAGTCAACTCACCCTGTAATAAAATATGATCTCCTGTTAAAAATGTTCACAATCTTAAAAAAACTTTTTATCTGAATATCATAGTTTCCTAGTTCTGAAGAATATTTCTCTAAATTAAAACGCATAAACAATTAATCATCACATAACTCTTTACACTATTTGCAGATCTTTCCAATATGATGTTTTTATTATCAAAAAGACACTCTATCAACTTTCAAACATAAGACACTCAAAGAAATATATGTATTTTGTAAAACTATATTATCATGAAGATGTAGTTTTACTTCATAAAAGACATTTAGAATAAAAAATATAGCTAAAACAGTCAAGACATATTTCTTTACTCGCAAAAAAAAAATTGCATAAAAAATCTGTGGTATGATACATGAATATTCCTTTCGACTTAAAATGATTGATATAATATATTTCATTGCCAAAGATCAAAGACTTTTGTTATTCTGAAAATATGAATTATTGACAATAATAGGTAACAACAAACAAAGCAATAAACTTGGCAATCATTCAGTGTGTATCTTAGCCTACTGTCATTGTTGCATTATGGGTGGTAGAATAGCAAGGCATCAGGTAAATCAGATTTTTCCCATAATACTTTTTCCATCAGGAATTACTCTGTATTTTAAATAGACATACCTTAAGACCAAGATCCAGTTCCTTTAGAGATCTTCTTATTTCAGATGTTAATCCATTCATTCTTTCACATTCTTGGAAGGCTACCACAACGTACGGTGTCCTTTCCTCTGGCGGAACTTTACCCATGATCTCAAACATGTTGAACTCTTCAGGCAGTTTCTCAACAATTTCATCTAATATTGTCTTGATCTGAAAGAAACATTTCAATATTAAAGTAAAAACTGACTGGTAAAAAAATGGATGATGTGCCACTTACAGAGTACATGTGTAAACACACTAAAATCATAGTTAATGCATGGTATTTGTTGGTTGGGTTTCAAGTTGCACCAACATAGTATATGTTCTACAGAGATTTTCCAGCTTTAGACACATTAAAATACTCATGACACCCATATTTTCTTCAGATTTGTGAATGGTACGATAAGCAAAGAATAAATAAATGAAGGTAACATATTTGAATTACCAAAGTGAAATACAAAATGTACATGTATTTTTCCTCATTCAAGATTATAATTAAAGGTCATAATATTATTTAGGTGCTTGATCTTCAGAAATTACATCTTGGTCATTGAATGCTTAATAGTATCTTAATTAAACTTACCTTTTCTTCTCGACTGACCCCACCAGCAGCGCCGGCACCTGAATCACGCGGCTGCATTTCAAAGACAATACGGAACAAGTTTTCTGAAGTATTTGTCAAGAACTCAATTTCAGCATTTGGATGCAAGCCATACAGGTATGGTGTCTCTGGTGGTAGGACTTCGTCAATGTATGTGTGGTAGCCCTTGTAATCAGAGTTTGGTGGGACGGGGAAACCTGGTGCTAGGTATAGCTCGCCCTCTAACTGTAATAACAAGTATCAATACAGGTTACCTAATCTTCAAAACAAAATTTTGTTACCAATAAAAGTATAGTCATTAATAAAACATTCCTTTTAGAAATCACACATTTATTTAGCATTCATAAATTTATCTTATAAAGAGTTCAGCCATTTTTTTTTTTTTACAAGAGCTTGCATATAACAGTTACTGAAAGTTGACTGTTTTGACTACTTAATTTTATTCAAAAATATATTTGTTCATTACAATACCTTTATAGTAATTTACTGTGTGTGTTCTAATTAAAACAGAATAAACTTACATAATCCAATGCCATCAAGACTCAAAATCAAACATAACACAGAAAAATACCATACTGACATAAACATAACCATCTATCACAGAACATTTTATTTTATTTTTTTTTTTTTGGTTGGGTCTTGGGTCGCACCAACAGTATAAACTATATGGCAACTTTCAGCTTTACTGGTTGAGGAAGACCTCGGGTATTCTTCTGTGCATTATTTCAGGCACGAATGGGCACCTGGGTGTCCTTACATGAAAGAATCCACAGTTCCTTTCAGGATTTGAACCCACAGCAGTGAGGGGCAAGTGGTTTTAAGTCAATAACCTTAACCAATCAGCCACAGACGCTGCCTTACTTTAGGTTTCAGTAAAATAAAGATCAAATAAGATGACAACCTACCATATCTGGGTACATGTATACTTGAAGATAGGTTCGGCAGAGATTTCTGTCCCAGTCATCAGTAATATGACCACCGTACATAATCTCTCCAAACAGGTAACGCAAATCTTCCCAAGGTACCTGAAATCACGATAAAAATAGAATAAGATCCTTTTATACATATTAGAAATTACATTATGTAGGAAAAGTCAATGTGTTTAAACTATATAATTATCTGCTATTTGCTGTTTTGGTAACTTAACACAATGGTGATTGTGTGTGAATTGTCATTCTCGACAAACTTCTTTAAATTAAAAATTAATCAGGAATATCACCATGTATCCCAAAACATCTAGATATTTATAGAATCAAGAATGTTTACCTTTGGATTAGCCTCTAAGTAGTTGTAGAGTACATTGACAGAGATAGTCAGATCTCCTGTGTTGAATGGGTACACTCTGTTCCAACCTTGGGCACCAAACTTCCTTCTTTCACAAACAACGGCATGGAAGTAACAGAGTGAAAATAAGATAGCCTTAAACTCTGTCTCTCTTGCACACATCTCCAGAGTTTCCTGTAACATAGCATTATGTATATGGAAATTGTTACTATTAGATTTCACAAAAAAATTACTAATTTCATGCACATATGGGCAGTCTGCTTAAAGGGACTCCTGAGGTCCAAAAGCCTAAAACCATAACATTTGAATTTCTTACATAAATCAGTTGGGACAGATTAAACAGAAATATATGCAAAAATAATTATACCCCAAAACAAATTGATTATCAAATCTCTATGTATTCTTAGTCTGATTTGAGTGAACAGTGCAATTTTAGTCATTTTTTCACAGTAAGAATGATATATCTGGAAAAAACAGAGTGAGCAAATGATCTGAAATTTTGCACACAAACTATTGGTCTAGACATACAACAAATGGAACATTTATCTCATGTCAAAAATCCTCAGTGGAGTCCCTTTAAACCAGTTAATATGCCAGAAAGCTTCTTGATATGGTGAAATAATACTCAGGTTGAGTGAAAGAAGAAATTGGAGTTTAACACCCTAATTCATATAGGGACCAATATTACAAAATAATCTTAAACATACAAAACAGAAAATGAAAAAATGTTCTTTGCATATGTGTATGCATTCAATGTTCTCCTCTCAGTAAAAGAATGTTGATAATGTTAAAAATTTAAATAACATGCAGAAAGTGTCATTACAACGAAAGAGCTTACCTGGGTGAAGTTATCAAGAGCTTTGTGCAAGTTGGCCTGCATACCGGATGGCGGCTCATTGGTGATTTTAATGGAAGCCTGTAGAATACCTTGCGGCATTATATGTGACTCTGGCGTGCCAGACGGCTCAGCACTGATGTATAATCTGTATGCTTCATGACTGCCCGTTGAGTACTCCTCAACTTTCTTCTCTAGCTTGGCTAGCCACTTTGCTACCAGATGGACATTCTGAAAATAAGAGAGGAGGACAATGACTTTAAGAAAATCATAATACTGTGAATTCACTTAATTTTGTGAGCATCAAATTTCATGGTTTTGTCATAAAGGACATTTTCAAAGGCTTTTAAATTTATGAATCGTCTTTTTTTGCAAAAGAGCTACATACAATTAATGTAATGCAAAATAATCTTACATCTGACAAAATGAAATTTCAATGTACCGGTATCTTAAATTCATAGACTGACCTATCTATGAAAACCACAAAACTTATTTTGCAATATGTACAGATTAATTTCAAAATCTACTTTGCATATTTTTAAGGTGCATGATTCTCTACAATAAACTAAAAATTTGGTTTTTATTGAATCATCTCCACCTTATTATTTTGGGAAGTCTATAAGTTTTGTCAAAATCACCTTGAAAAAGCGTAATTGTTTACCTGCAGAACAACCCAATGACCTTCTTTTGAGCCGAGTTCCATCTTTTGTTCAGCAACAATTTCCTGACCTTGACCAAGCGAGACATTGTGGAAATTTCCGTTGTCCATTGTGAATCCAAGCTTTTGTCCAAGTTTCTCTACGTCCTTTAATGGATCTACACCAGGAGAGAGAATAAAGAAGATTGGTGTTCCAATACCAGACTCTTCGTAAGATTTCGCAAATTCAACAGCACGACCTTCTACATACTTTGTGCCCATCTTTTCTTCAATAAATAATTGTAGTGCATATGTCATTCTGTCAGGACGTAGCGCACGCATCATGCATAGTTTCTGAAGGGAAGTTTTGTTCTTCCATTCCTGAGGGAACTTTTCTTTCTCCGGACATTCACTCTCAACAAACTTCTTCCATCTCTTTGCTGAACCTTCAATGTCACGATCAAGATTCCTGAAATCATCCATGTTGGCAAGTGTCTTTATGCCTCCCCAACCATTATTACTGAGAAAATCTACCGGTGTTGTTACATTCTGGGTAGCTGGGAAACGAAGAAGGAAATCTAACTCAACAGGATTGAGCTCTTTAGCCAACAGAAGAATTTGGAAGCACATCTGAGTTGTAAAGATTAGTTTGTCTTTCTCAAACAGACCTCTTGCTGTGTATGTGTACACAGAAAATGTGATGCAGTCAATGAGATTGATAACACGATATTTAACTTCTTCAGCTGGTTCAGCTTTGTCAATAGCTTTCTCAAATACAACACTGAATGCTTTAAGAGAGAACTGGTACATAGGATTGATCTTGTTCAAATCGTTTAAGATGAAATATAGAAGTGATGCACGAGCTGCAGCTGGTCTGTAATGTTCACGGGCTGTATTGATTTCAACTTCAGTTTTCTTTGCCTCTTCAGCCTTAACTTCAATTTCAGCAGCTGTTCTCTTTGTGGTTTCAAGGTTTTCCACTAGGGCATAGTCTCCGAGGAAATTACCCTCAGCAGCGGATAGACGTGCAAGCAAGTTATCTTCAAGTTCCTTCAAGGTAATGGTGAACTGATTCTGTTGTTGTGTCAGATCTGATTTCAGCTTTTCAAGATCAGGTCTTTCCTTGCTGACAACAGCAGCCAATAGCTGGTCTTCAAGACCGTCTCTTGTAACTGTAAAATTGATAAGAGTTGTCTGTGCTTGCATCTCAGGCTTGTAATGTGGGTTAGCCAATTTAGTGTGAAGAATAAGACGGAAATCAGGGTGGTACTCTACTTCTTTATCTCCCATCTTTATAGCTCGTCCCTTTTTGATTGTGTTTCTTCCAACAAGAGCATCTAATACAGGGTCGATTGATTCACCCATATTTTCAATCAAGACTACATCACCATTGGAAACAGCCCGTTCAATAGAATCAAGATATCCTTTCTGTCCAAGCTGGATTATTTTTAAGTCCTCACCGTAGCGTGTTTTAATCCATTTGGCTCCCTGAAGCTGTGGATCAATCATCAAAGGCCATCGTTCACAACTTGTGAGAATAGTAGCATTTTCTGTTGACATTCTATCACTTGGCAAACCTTCGTTGTTCCAGGATGCAATTTGGGCATTGTCTGTAAGCAAGGTTAGGGGATCAAGACCTTCTGATATAGGAATAGGGCTTTTAAGTGTCTTCAAGAAAGGCAGCCAACATTCTTCTTGCAGATCCATTCTGTACTGTTTGGTGAAACAACCCACATACGACACAAAGGCTGTGATAAGCAAAACATCACCAGGAAGTGTTTTATCTTGTTCTTTATAGTTCTTAACAGACTCCGCCCATCTGACATTTTCTGAAGCCAATCCTCCAACAAGACGGTTAGCCAATTCAATTGTCTTTGCAGTTGTCTCAGCTTCTTGTTGACAACGTAGCTTCTCATTTGTAGCTTTCTCAAATTCAGCTGTCAATGTTGCCAAATCTGATTCAAGCTGTTGAATCTTGTTTGTAATGACTCGCAATTTGTCTCTGGCAGCTGACAATTCGGCGTTGGCCTGATTAAGAGCAATTCTTTTGGGCTCAACTTCACAGAATACAGTGTAATACATCATAATGTTGATAACCCATGAGCATAGACCGGAAGCAGCTAACGATTTTGCACGAATGAATTCAGGGTCAAATTCAGGATCGTTCAAGTATGGTTGAACAGCTTTCTGACAGTTCTCATGAATGTTGTCTTTATCGTAGTTAATCAAATTATCCAAGAAAACGTCAATCTGTTGGTAAAGAAATAGACATGTTTATCATTAAAAAAATGAATATTTTGACAATATTTATAACAATTTTTTTACATACAGTCTAACTTGCCCATGCGACCACATGTGTTAAGCAACTTGTCATTAGGGACCACTTTTAATTGAAATGAACTTGTAAAACTCCCCTAAAGCAAAGGAAAGATATCATGAATAGATTTTGACTTTTTCTCATGCATTTCCTGAAGAGACTATTGTATTAAGGGACCATTTTTAGTGTTTCCCTTGTGTTGTTGCTTAAAACAAGTTTGTCTAGTTGTTTAAATGCTTTAATGAACATGTCAAATTGAAATATACAACTTTCTATAACATAATATTTCTTATTCACTATTTTTTTAAAAGAAAACCAGAATGAGATCATATATTTTAATAAAACTCAATGTTTACAACATGAAATTAACAGTAAGAAACCTACCTTTGACATAATGGAGCTCTTGGCAGCTTTCCAGCTCTTGTCCTTGGGAATTTTACCTCCAGGAGCCAACAGACACATGACAGCTGCTGCTACGTTTATTACAGCTGGTGGTGGGGAACCGAAAGACTTCAATTCTGTCAAGTTATTCTGAAGTAAGCAAAACATAGAGAAACATAAATGTAAGCTATGGAAGCTTATTACATTGTTGTAGAGGTGCAACGATACCTTTCGATGCATCGAAAACCGGTTTTATGAGCGCCGATTCGATTCCCGATACCAACTGTAACATTTTCGATTCGATTCCCCACCCACAAATAAACATGGAAAAAAGTGAGAGTTTTAGTCTTTCCCTTCGCGCTTCATCACGTTACATACGATTGGCCAGTTAAAACTCGGTCATCCAATCAGTGGGAGCGTAATGTTTTATTTTCGGCAAACAAGTCAAAATGGCTACCAACATCAATGTTGATAAAATAAAATTAAAAAATCCTCCAAAAAATTAAAATCAAAAGTTTGGGAACATTTTGGGTTTCGGGAAGGCCAGGACACGGATAAAGCTACTTGCAAAATATGTTTTACGGACGTGTCATATCCAAAGTCCTGCAGTACGTCATATGAAACGAAAACACGATCATGGATGTGGACTTGTTTTGTAAGCTCAATACGTGTCCTGGCCTTCCCGAAATAAGTTTGATTTGTACTACAGTAAGTAGGCATATTTGGAATTGATGATTATTTCTTTAGTCAAGTGTGAAAAAAGTAATAATTTCATGAATTTCATTTTTTCTGTATTGTTTACTAGACTAAGAAGTATTGTGTGACAACACTGGCATTAGGATTGATTATTCATTTTACATATTATGGGAATTAATTTATAGACAGAATATCTGAATATTCATTTTACATATTATGGGAATTATAAACAGAATATCTCAATATCAGTTCTGACAACCTTGTGAAACTTTGTTCATTATTATTTACTTTACAATTTACATACTTTGTTAAATTTCCAGTCAGTAGTCAGCAGAAGGTATCTGTGATAGTCATGTTACTGAGATTAATGATTATTTGCCTGATTAAAATTATTTTCCAAATAGACAAAAGCTTTTTATTCTCATAAACACAATTATTAAGTCAAATAAGTTTATATAATAGTTATATTACAACAGAAAAGCAAAGCACTAGGTTGAAGGCCACTCACTTTTGGAACAGACAAGCAGAATTATATACCAAAGATAAATTAGTAATCAAAAAAGTATCGAATCGAAAAAAATCGAATCGAAGTGTCTAAAATCGAAATCGAATCGAATCGAACATTTGGTGTATCGTTGCAGCCCTACATTGTTGGTTATATTGTTCCAGTCATTTGTCTCTTCTTAAAACTTTTACATGACAATTTCGTATAATGCGTGTATTGATGAATCATAAACCAAAATATTAACCTTGTTCAATGTGTTCAGAGCTTCTTTAGCAGCAAGCAGAGCAGGTTCTGCTTTAGCCAAGTCATCACTACAATCTTTTGCCTTTTTAGATACTTCTTCATTAATCTTTGACACCTTCTTCTCTTCTTCATCAGCAATAGCTTTCTCTTTTGATACTTTTTCAGTTTCTGCACCGACTACTGTAATAAGTTTGTTGGCATCTTCGTTCTTTTGGGCAAGTTCCACCTCTTGGGACGCAAGCTTGGCTTTCAAATCATCTACCTATTGTAAGAGATAATGCGAGCATGCTTAATTTTTCAACTTCAACAATACAATAAAGCTTACCTTTGAATATTTAGACAATGATGTCTTGTAGTGCTACCATAGACCAGTTCATCACTGAATGACAAAATCATTTAAGGAACCAAAAAATAAAAAGGGCCCTATTCTTTACATTTTATCTTTTTGAGTGGCCTTCATCATTGAGCTACTGTTTTATGTAATGTAAAGGACACACTTTCTCACGATGGTGAATATTTCTATTAAGTTCAAATTTTAAAATCACAAGTTTTGATAAAATTTCTGACCACTGTCATCCAAGAACTTTACCTTGGAGCTTCAAAGTAGGATTTTGTAGATATACATATAATAAGTATCAAACTTACTTGAATTATGTTAATTTATACTTGCCTCAATGAAGTTTTTCATAAAATATTTTGCGGAAATGACTTATTTACAGACAAAAAAAAAATCATCATAGTATTACCATAATGTGTGAAAGAGTCACTTAAGACCTAAAGTACCCTTCTTTCAGGCATAAACGGGCACCTGAGTAGAACCATCGATGTTCCATAAGCTAGCTGGATAGCTTCCTCTCATGAAAGAATCCAAAGTCCCTGTAGGGATTCGAACTCACAGAGGTGAGATGCAAGTGGTTTGAAGTCAACAATACTTTGACTACATATCAATTCAAATTGTGAACATTGCTGAAGATTCATAACTAAAATAAGTACAACAGTACTGTAGCGTATCTAGAGAAGAATGTATAAGCACGACTATCATACCTGTTGAGCAGTGCTCTTTAACTTTTCTAGACCATTCTCAAGACGGACAATCTTTGCCTGTAATTCGGTGTTCTTTTTGCCCAACAGATTCTGATACAGGGTAATTTGTTCTAGGAAACTTTTAGGTGTGGTATAGTTGTAACGTTTTTCATTAGTGAAGTACTGCTGACTCTTCTCATTGACAGACTTGTGCACGTATGCCATAAATTGTGCAATAGAACCGCATAACTCAGGCTGCAAAATATCAACAACAATTAAAATAAACAATAAGAAATTAATACCAACCTGAATATTTTTATTTTCATCTTTTCTCTTTATATTAGATAAAATAGAATACAGTTCTTTTCTTAAATAATTCCATCAGTAAAGCAAATAAATTTGTGTAATCCTCGGTCAAGGCCTTATGTGCTTCCAACTAAGTAAGTAAATTCATGTAAATTTGTCACAATTCTTATATTCCTATATGGACCATTGCTTAATTAATGATCTTCTGATTAAAGAAAAAAAATTGATTACTGTCATGTTAATAACACTTACTTGTAAGTCTGTTCCCTCAGACAAGAATCTACCAGATACAGACATCAACGCCTCCTCAGGCCATTCGTGGAACCAGTCAATACTAGTACAGTTTGTTAAAGCTGGGAATTTACGGCTACGTACACGCAATGTGGCACCAACAGGTGAGAAACAAAGTACAACCTGGAATTGGTAAAATTTAACTTTTTTTACTTTTCTTCATTGCTGTGTATATTTTCACATATTTCATGATCGAGTTTCAACTTGTATTGAAATAATATTTAGCATTTAGGATACATCATGACAAAAATAAAAAATATCATAGAAGTTTACTCACTGTAAATTGTGTTGGCATGTGTTGGCATATTACAATTAGTAAGGTTAGCATTGAACTTAATTAATCAGGTTATAAAATATTGGACAGGAAATTTCTATTTGAAAAATTATACTCATTTTTAAAATGGTTGTTACTTATTAATGCATAACACTAACCTTTAGAGTTCTTCGGACTTTTTCAATGAAGAAAGTCCAGCAATTTTCTCGGCTATCTTCAATTCCCATTCCTTTGACCTCATTTCTAACACCACCAATAATCTGCTCATATTCATCATCAGCAAAGAGGTCAGGGATTTCACCAGAAGCCAACAAATCATTGATCAACACCAAGAATTTCTCGTCAGCCACTTGCGCGTCAGTCATCAGGAAAACAATTCCCATGTTCTTCAGACCTGCTTTCATGTAAAGTGTTGCAAGCTCTGTTTTTAAGTCACCAACAGAATAACCTTTCCTCAATGTAATTTGGTATACATCCAAGCTGCTTATAAAAGCTGAAAGTCTTGACAAGCTCTGTTTACCACTGCCACCGACTCCGATAAGCAGTGCGTTACCACGAGGGGATTCCAGAATACGATTGATTCTGCAAATATGTGACATAGCATCTTCAAACAGCACAAGATTCATTGCAGCATTCAGTTCATTGTAATTGTCCAGAGCTTCTACGAGAATCTTATTCAGCTCCGTCCACCCTTCCACCGGAAGATATTTGGGATCTCCAATACCTGAAGCGAAGTGGCAGAATATCACTGGTTGTTTGTATAGCACCGCTTCATCAATGTCCTAAAATGAAATAAAGAGGTAAATCACCAACCTGAAAACTTAAAGACTTCATTTGTAAAGATTTTACTTAGTTATGAAAGTCTTAGCTTTCAACTGTATTTAGAAAATAATTATCTGTATGTCATAAACCTTTTCATCACATTTTATCTATCCATTTTTCAACAAAAAAAAATCAAGATTTTAAGGGAAATTTTCAAAATATGTATTGACTTAATAGCATTCAAGGCAAACCATGAACAGATAGATATGCCAGCTGATCTTGGTGTGCAATGGTTGTAAGGGTTGCAAGCAAGCCAAGGTTAAATTAGATAAAATTGGGCTGAGACAGCTTCCATTAAAGCATATAATCAATCCCAGACAGAAAGAAAATCAATTAAATGCTGATTTTCAATTTACAAACCTCAAATGATTTCTTGATGATGTCCTGTTTGACTTTGTCAAATAATTCCAAATCAGCAATATCTATGAGTTTGTCACGGTAGACACGATCACACTCATGCATCCACAATCTAACTAGATCCACTGGAGTCTTAGCGCAATCAGACAATGCAAAAAGTACACCCTGTCAAAAACAATGACACATATTAATTTAACAAAATATCAAAAGCATTTCACCAGTTTCCTGTCAATTATTTAAAGGAAGTAAAAACATAGATTCATATCACAGACAAAAACTTTGTTCTTCACAATGTTCTAAAAATTGTTTAAGAATTATACTTGTACCAGTTTTTGCACTTTTGATGGAACAATAATTGATTTTATTTCTTCAATTGCTGATTTACCAACATTTTCAACATAATTATGTACTTTTCTTCATAGAGTAAAGCTGATCCTTAAAGGGGTATAAAGCTATTTCGAGATTGTGTGTTTTATCAGCAGAATAATACATGTAGTCCGCATAGTGATCATAATCATACCAAAGAATTTAATTGAAAGATTTATGTCAAAATGTAGTATATGTGGTACATGCCTGGAACCATAATGCTAACTCTCATATAAACAGTTAAGGAATCTTTTGTTACAGTAACATTTTATTCTATAAAATCATAATATTCAGGTGTGTCAAATACAAGACACAATCTTTTTTTAAACTTTTTTTGGGAAAATGACCATAAGGACAGGACAACAATGTGGTAGCCAATTTTTTTTCTAGGTATATATTGACAGTGAGAACTGAAAAACAACCAACTGGGGGATAATTCTATAGACCTGTAATAAATAGAATAAGCATTACCTGGAAAATGTTAGACAAATCTCTCAAGTTGAAGACGTAGTGAAATTTGATGGCTGTTGGAAGGAAAGTGGATGTTACTTTGTTGTGTAAAGCCAATGCACCATTGATTAGTGTTGTAGAATATTTCTGTACATTTCCAGCAAAGCTGTTGATAGCAAGATGCTGTGATAAGATGCTACTGTAGATAGTCTGCAAGGCCTCCTGATTCGGGAAGTTCACGGAGAATACACAGAAATGTCTCTGAAAAATAAAATCATCAGTTCTGTTGAAAAACAAGCAATGAACATATAAAACCAAAAATTTGAACAAACTTTTAAGATCCAATCAAATGCTATTTAAAAATCATATTTGTGACACTTTATATGGTAAGACAGGGTAAGAAATGTTCATAATTTTATTGTTAAGATGCTTAAGAAATTTTTCACAAATTTATATATGCTATGATCTAGAATCAAATCTATCAATATACAATGAACAGTGGCCTAGTCATACAACCATATATGAGCCATGTCATGACAAAACCAACATAATGCCTTTGCGACCAGCATGGATCCAACCCGCTTACCAACCCTATAACAAGTAGAGAAACTGATAGCAAACAGCATGGATCCTGATCAGACTGCGCGGATGCGCAGGCTGGTCTGGATCCATGCTGGTCGCAAACGCATTATGTTGGTTTTGTCATGACGCGGCTCATATTATAACAGTACTGCTTTTTTCCTAAGGATGCAAACTTGAAACAGACCAGCCTGCATTTACATGTGATTTCAGCAGACCATGTACTGTTGACCTCTCACTTTCAGTATTTGAAACAAACGTAAAATCCAAATGAATTAACAATGGACAATTTCATGTTTTAGTTCCGACAAGAATATTTCATGGTGTGTTAAATGTGTAAATGTTAATCTACACAAAATATGATAATAATTACCTGAAGACGTGAGTCAATGGTGAAACTACCAGCTGTTGGGTTCATGCAAGCAACATACTGAGTGTTGTGAATATCCTTCAGGGTAAGCTTGGCGCGGTCATACCAATGGGAGTGGTCAACATGTTGTCTCATCATCGTGTGTGGCTGTACTGTGAAATAAGCATCAACCTCTGGCATGTTCAAATCATCAACAAAGTAGATAAGACGACGTGTACCAGGTGGACCGAAATTACGTCCAGCTTTCTTTTCTAGTGGTTTTTCAAGAACGCTTTGTAACATAAATGATGTTGTGTAGAAATTGAATGGTACATTCGCAACCATGTAATCGTCACCAAGTGAACGCAGTTTGTCATTCATAAGTACAGTTTTACCTGTTCCTGCGTTGCCTACCAACATCACTGGACGTCGTTTTTCAATCAGCATGTCTAAGAACCATTTAACCCTTGTTGTTTCAGAGGTGTGTACCATTGCTGCCTGCAATGTAAGCAACCAATTTTATTCAATATTAAAAAACACAAATAACATGGTCATTACCAGTCAAAAGCTATTTCTTCATTTCTAGTTATCATCTGAAAATCAATAATGTACAATTGAAAACTGGCTACTGATATTTTAAATCACATCTGTTGACAAATTGAAAGTAATATGAATTGTGGATCCATTCAGATTATCATTTAAACAGAATCTGATATGACTGTAAAAACACAAAGTTGATGCTAACATATTAAGTATACTAGTTTCTTAAAGGCACCTAATTTTACTGACTTCCTTAAGAATTCCAATACACAGAAAACTAGAGGAGAAATTTTCCAAATGAGACTAGCCAATATTATAGGCAGCAACTATCTAATGCAGTTTTGAAGATATGATAATTCTCATAACTTATGATACTTACTTGAAGGGGTTGATCTGGATCCAGTTCAAACTTGGGCACCATCTTTGTCCAAGGCTCAAACTTGTGTGTTTCATTGTCAATGTAGTAATCAAACACTGTACCTTGAGCTGGGAACTTAATTGTCTTGAACTCAGTGGTCCACCATTTTGTGAACTCCACACGGTAATCTACCAACTAATGAATAAATAAATATGTAAATGAGTATTTAAAGATGAATTTTAATGGCAACATTAAAGATAAATCAGATTCACTGAAGAAGGAAGACCTCTTTTATGCCCTAGTTCAAGCATAAATATCTTCAATAAACATAATGCTTGATGGTTCACCTCCTCATGCAAAATTTATTGTACAATGATTGAAAGCTAGCATGAAGTTAAACATTTAATCACAATCAGAAATTCCTGGAAACAATAAAGGAAAATAAAGTAAATGTCATACTAACCTGATCTTGGAATGTGCAGCCACCAAAAGCCCAGACAGATGCAAACACAAAGTAGAGCTCATACAATTCTTTTTGACAATCTGGCGGCGTGTTTTCTGGTATCAGAAGACACTCAAGAAGATGACACAGCATCTGAACGTGACTGATCTCGGCAATTGGGGTGATTTTCTTGAACCGATGTTTCATGGTCTCCAGTAAGACTGGTACGTATTTCTCAAACAAGATCAGCAAGTTAGCTCTCTCAGACTGTACTTCACGTGTATCTATCCAACTCTGTACATACCTAAATACAAGCAAGTTACAATGATTTTAAATTTGACATAAGAATCATTGAAATATGTCTTGGAAAAGAAGGTGAGCCAGTAGGTTTTCCAAGGCTTCATTCTTACAGTATATGCACTTGCAGAAGTTTCATAAACTTTTTTGGCATAAGATTTGATCCTAAACATAAATGCCCTTTATAAGAATAAAAATGTTATGACTGAAGTTAAAGCTGTCCACAGAATTAAAATTGAGACAGAAAAACTCCAACAATATATACCCTGGATGTATGAATCAATATAAGAGGCCTTTTAATAAAACCAAAATGTAGATATGTTATATTATTATATTATAAAGTTTATTTTGTCAAATTTTACTAAAATCAAAGTCTAGATGCCTTTTATGATATCAACTTTGTCAATCTTTGCTTTGCTTAATAATAAATAAATAAATAATAATTAGTAAAATGGTTATTGCACACTTACGGGTTCCAGCCAAGATCTGTAGTGTTGATAAAAAGAATACCAGCCCTGGATACAGTAGCTGGGGTAGCTGTCTTCAAATGACTGATTTCAAACAACAGTCTCATAGAAGGTGTCAGTGGAATTCTCTCATTACTAGCCAATGTAAGGACCTTGTTGTCATCCATGACAGTGTTAAGAGATTCAATCCACATAGGATCTATGTCACCATCAAGGACAATCCACTTGGGACCGTCAGTTGTCAGATTGGCCAAATCTCTCATAATCACAGAAAACAGACCATCTTTCCATTCACGAGTTGCTGGGTTGATGATACCAAACAGTTCGTTGTTTGTGACAGCTTTGGGATCAAGATCAATGGCCTGAGGTTTGCGTCCCTGGTTTCTGTAGGTACGGATCAAAGTATTCCATACCTTACTCTTGCCAGCGCCAGCCCCTCCAAGTAAGAACACAGAGTGACGTACTTCAAACAACTCTTGCAACTGTACAACCTACAACATAAGCGTTAAAAACTATAACACATACTCAGAATATGATCTTTTGTTAAGGTGACTTATAGGTCCTATGGGCCGGATGTTCATCTTTGTGAATTTATGTGTATGTATATACGTATAACACATGTCACTATAATAAAGAATTTACTTACTTACATACTTACTTAAGCAAGGAAAAACATTATCTTGTTGTTTTTCCTCTATATTCAATATTCAGTTTTCTTTTAACTATTGATGATAAGACCAGATAACTCTCATACATAAAATCATAAATGTTTAGAAATGAATATGTATTGATGTTTCATGATCATTTTTCCTACAGAACTATTTTAAACAATTAGGTTTGCGATACTGATAATTGTTTGCTGAAAATATAGTGCAGATGCAATATAATAGCAAAAGTAAAAATCCGTATTTCACATTAGAACAGCACAGTAAGAAAGATTTGAATAGTTTATCTAACTATAGTCAATTTAAATGTGTAAATATAATATATTTTTGTATAAAAATTTTTTTTGTTGTCTTATACTCATTAATGATTTCTGAAGATGTGACCATGAAAATCTAGATCATTTAACTAAGGCCATATTTCTGTATGTCAAAATGAACCTTTGCTAAAGGCATACTGTGTATGATATAAAAGAATATCTTATATTATAAAAGTAAATATAAAATCATAACTAAATTCTCGAAAAATTTTGTATATACTAGTATAGATGTTGCAATTCAATCAATTAAATATGAACTTATATTTTACCTTGAGAATAAAGTTATCTTCAGGTTGGAGTTTCTGATCAAGTGTTGCCTGTCTGATCAGCTTCTCAAAGTCCATGTCACGCTTTCTTGGTACATCTAGAGCCGGGAACAAATCACCAATGAGACCCATAATAATTGGTACATCATCAGTAACGATCTTGGGCAGATTGAAATCTCTCAACGCTCTCATAAGTACCTGGTAAAATCATACAGAAAAAAAAAATACGATTACATTCCTTAGAAGATTTCAGTGAGTTTGCATATATCACATAAATCTTTTATCAACTAGAGAACATAAATTAACATAAATATTACATAGAGATGGAGCCTTTGTAGCAAATATGTCATTCCATAACCTTCAATAAAGAGCCATATATTCCAACACATTCATTCAATCTTGTGATATAGCTAATGTTGGCTATTCAATTAATCCATTTTGCTACTGTTGGCTATTTAATCAAGTCATTTTGCTACCATTTGCTATTCAATCAAGTCATTTTGCTAATGTTGGCTATTCAATCAAGTCATTTTGCTACTGTTGGCTATCTAATCAAAGTCATTTTGCTACCATTTGCTATTCAATCAAGTCATTTTGCTACTGTTGGCTATTCAATCAAATCATTTTGATCCCGATACCTTTCATACAACTCAAACTTTAAAATATGATAATGCATTAACCAAGTCCGGTCAATTTACCTGATCTTCAGGCCTGTCTGGGTCACTTCTCTTCAGGGAACCAGCCACCACCAGCACTGACTTGATAGCACGTAGACCCCAATCATAATGGTCCTGTTTGGATAGCAATTCTTTGCACAAGCTGTACAAGGTCAAGAACTTTCTGGCTAGCAGTCTGGCTTCCAAGAAACCTTCAGCCACCAACATGATTTCAGCAATCAGCTCAAAATCTGGTACAACCATAGCACATGGTCTGTGTTAAACATAAAATTTTCACATGATAAAAAAACAATAGCACAGAGTCTATTTAAAATATAAGATCGCATGTAAATGCCATTATTATATCTAACATATGGTCCATCTAAGAATCAAGATTTGTACATGTAGCAGCACTTTTTCAATTTAACCTTTTGCCCATAACATTGTATCTTTTAAAGAGCAAGAATCATAGCACATAAATTTGCTTAAATTAAAGCTGCTTTTGTGTAGTATTAAGTATCTTTATTGTAACTGTACAGCCTGCATTTTGTTGTAATTTATATTTTCTTTAAAATAGTTTTCTTTAAAATAGATGGCTAATTTCTATAGCGTAAAAAGCAACACCTTTTGAAAGTCATAGACTGTTAACATACAAACCTGAAAAGGGCTTTCAGATTTTCTGGCAGTTCTGTACGTCCAGCATATCCTGGGTTCATGGTAATGAAAAGACCTACAGTTGGTGTAAGTGCAATATTTTCTCCAAGGAAGTCAAATCGTTGTTTCTTGTATTTGATGGCGTCCTGGATACACTTCACCTGTACGGCCACCACAGACAACACTTCAACAGCAATACGGTTGAACTCGTCAAAACATCCCCAGGCTCCAGACTGGGCTAGACCTTTGTAGATATTACCAATGGACTGAAAATAAAGTTGAATCATAATATTAAAACAGAGTTTAATACTGATATTAACTTAATAAATAATTCACATCCAAATAAATTGTACCTTACAAATCAAATTTTTCAACCAGAAGCGTAAAAATTGCTAGAATGTAGAGTAATAGTTGTTTTAATATGTTGAAGCATGTAAAAATATACACTTAACATTTTTTTTTCAATAAACGTTTTTAACTTTGATTAATTTTTCTCCTATTTAAATGATATATAGAATGAACTCAATGTATGTTATAAGACTACTCATCGACAATAATGCTTTCTATAACACAGGGTAAGTTTTCACACCTTGTAGTCCATCTGTTCAGAACAGTTGAACACGTATACCATGATACCAAGGGCACGACCCAGATCCTTGGTGGTCTCTGTCTTTCCTGTACCGGCAGGCCCGGCTGGGGCTCCACTCATGATCAAATGGAGGGACTGTGTCAAGGTGATGTAGCATCTACAATAATAACAGAAATAATGTTAAATAATATGCAAAACTTACTTCTCATCACCTAATCAACTAATTTCAAGAATAAATTACAATCAAGTTTGTTTGGTAAAAAAAATGCTACTCTGATTTATCAAGATAACATGTTTTTCCCACCAGACAAATTTGTATTAAACGGTTACCTGTCAGTCAATGGGGTGATGACAAGACGTGGCGTATTTCCCAGGTACTCATGGGAATATCTGAACTGAGCATCACAAATGTTAGCGAAACAATCACGTTCATTATCATCCCATCTGTGTCGAAGCTGTGACAACCAAGCGAAGGCCTGGGAACTGTCAACCTTTGAGGTAATCAGTTTTGCAATGACGTCACGAGCGTGTACATCAATGGTACACACGGTCATGATCTTTTGACGATCTCCAGAGGACAACTTGCCGATCAACATGGTAATCAAAGCATTCAATTGAGTGATCTGTAAATAAAACATTGTGATGCATTACAATTATTCATCTTTATGTATATCAAATTTTACTTTAAGGAAATATTACAGTACATGAAGCACAAGAACAGAGTATCATATACTGATTCATATTGTCATTTTGAAAATAAAAAAATCTCCAGATATAATTTTACCTGTTTCTTGTTGTAATCTTTGAGAGCATTTTCGTAACCTTCCTCAAGACGGCTGAAGGCAATGTTGACTTCTGTGGTCCACCAAATCTGTGTACCACACAAGGCAACCTGAGCGGGGAAATCAAAAAGCCACTGGTCACGTGGTTTCTCTTCATATGAAGATACAGCTTCTGTCATCTCATAGCGAACTGTTGCACAATGGCGCTCCAACAGTCTCATTAACCATACTTCAACCTACAAATGTTAATAAAACAAGAAAATGGAAAATTATTCAAATTTAAAGCAACTGTAAGCTTAAAGCATTCTAACTTTTACATAAATTTACTATATCTAGGTTGCCTGAAAAAGTCATGCATTACACACTGAGCTTTACTATTTGCAGCACTTGACATCAAAATGAGAGCCATGCAGAAATTTAAAATGTTAAAAAAATCAAAAACAAAAAATGGAAAAAACATTCAACCCATACATATTGGTCCTGTTCACTGACCAACAATAAGCACTTATAGCAATATCCATACTGTTATGAAAGCAAAGTGACATTCACTGGCTTTCTACCATCCCTGTCAAAAAATGGAAGTTGCTTGCCAGATTCCTCTCTATTAATATTTAATTTTTTTATGCAAAATTTGTCACTATGGTAGAGTTATTAACGATACAACTACATGTATGCTGATACTTCAATGTGACATACCTGCCCACCAAGGTCACACTCTGCATCAAAGGTCACATATTCCCCATCCTTACTGTACATTCCTTGTGAGATCTTTGTATCATTACCCTTGTCATCTTGTTTAAACTTCAGTTTAGCCATACTGTCAAACAACTTGGTCAAGTGACGAGCAACCTATAAATAAATACAATATGTATATCTAAACATCACTGACATTTCTTTCACAATTTTACATTTAATTGTAGAATTTGGAACTACATGGAATTTGTAAGTTTTTCTAATTACAGAATCTAATTGCTGTGCTTATATATTTTTTTTTTCCAATTATCTTGAAATGTGAATAAGATAAGATCATAACATGTACCATTATTTAGGTAAATTAAAAACAAACATCTGAGTTTAACACTTACCACACTTGGATTGTTGCCGTTAGACAGAATGTCCAGCAAATCAGCAGATGAAACAAAGTAGAAACGTGGGAACGCCAATCTCTTAGTCTCAAGGTATTCGGCAAGAGCCTTCTCACAAAGGACAAGGTTATCTTGGATTTTCTCTAGTTTTTCATACAAGTGTGGAATGTTTGTTGCATCAACACAATTCTTAGTCTTCTCAACGTCTTTCACCAATTCCTACAAATAACAATATCCTAAAATATGAACTTCTTTTCATCATGATTAAAGCTATGTTTCAACAACTTTTAATCAATTCCTTTTTTGTTGGGAATTAAGAAATATATCAACCCTATAAAGGCCTCATGACAACTTTTCAGCTTTACTGGTTGAAAAAGACCTCTGTGGAATACTTCCACAGACATAAGTGGGCGCACACCAATAGCCTAAATAATAATAATTAAGCAACTTTAAAATCTCGGCTATTTCAGGAGGCATCTTTGAATTGTTCTCTTAAATTTCATTTTCAATTAACAGGTATGGTCAAGTAAAGATTTTCCAGCATTGTTTTTTAACAGCAGGCTCTTTGTATTATTTTCTTGCACAATTTACACTATAGTGTATGATGTTCTACCTGACAAAAATAGAAGCCCTGGGTTTGGTATTTAAACAAAAATGTAAGGGGCAAGTGAAAAAAAAGCCCAAAATCTAGTCCTACAGCTGATTCTATAACTTTATTTAAAGAGGCAACATATTTAGGCAAGCCCAGTCTTTCCTGAGCCTCATGCTCATATGCATTACTATCGTAAATCCAGTTTTACAGTATTTTGGTATATGATCTAAAAAACTGAGGCCAATTATTTGCAAATTTTAGTTTACAAATGTCATTTTCAAGAATTATACAGCATAATTCATACATATTTCATAAAAGTAAAACTGAACCTTGAAGTCTGTGTCAATGCCATCAAATCGTTTAGAATCTTCTGGCAGTTGGTTTCTGATATCTTCAGAGCCAATAAAGATACTCTCAAGATGGGACCATGTTCTCTGTACTTCCATCCAGATTCCGATAACCTGGTCAGCTGTCGACAACTTCTTCTGCCAAGCAGACACTTCTTGCAGGAAGTGGGCAATGTACTTGGAGGTAAGCATGTTTTGAAGTTGTACCTGGTTTGAGAAAATTTATCTTGTAAGAATATAGGTTTTTAATATGTCCACTGAAAATGCTCTGTGTTCAGTGAACAAATATTTCATAAAGCTTTGTCAATGAAGTTTTTTTTTAGCTGATCCTTTGTAAATGCTTAATAATAAAGAAATGAAAATTATAAGAAAAAACTTTACATTGATAGAAGACCATGACAAATGTCACTTAGAAATGCATAGATGTTTTATACTTGTGAAAAAAAGGTACCTGGTTGTCTTCAAGAGTTTCAATAAGCTCCTCACTTGTCTTCAACATTGTAATCTTTGTACGTGGATGAGGTTCATGCTCAAACTCCATCTGTGCCCATGTGACATCAAGTTCCTTCAATACCTTCTCCATGCTCATTTCTTTCACGGCCTTGTCTACAATGTTTCTCACATCATCCTCAAAGTTATGAAGGTTGAGGGACAACAAATCTGCCAATGTTGTGCTCTCGTCCATGACAAAGCGTACCTACAAAAATACAATTTGTATTATTATCAAACAGATTTGTCAGGAAATCAGAAAAATTATTTATAAATTTAACGGTTAAAAGGTCTATATTGACATTCTAAACAAAATGTGAGTGGTCGTTCCGCCTTTTTATATGGCCTTGCAATAAGAGATTTTTCATAAAAACTGTTTGAATTTCTCAAGTTGTCTTTATTGAAAAGAAATTTTTGGCAAATTCGATAGTCATAATGCTGTTTACGGGTAAGTCCAACCTTAAAAACTTAATCTTTAACTTCATTTATGATTCTTTTCATGTAAGTGAACATATTTGCGCATAAAATAAAATGTTTTTCAAATATGTGTATAGAAATGAAAATAATGTCATTTAAATACGAACCTTTGTGGCCTGCATAAGTTGCTGCCAATGTCTCTCTCTGATAGCTGGATTCTGCAGCTCACTAACAGCACGGAGTGATGTCAACATGTTCTTCACTACATTCTCTACACCACTGTAAGTGTCCCATGCCCTCATTTCCTTGTCCAGTGAACGGATGTCTTTAGAGAACTTCTTACAATCCATGTCCATCTGTTCTACATTGATTTCCTTCCATGGTGTTGTCTTCCAGTCATCAATACTGCTCCTCACCATTATCACATAATCCCAAAGTGTCTTCAACATCTTAATCTCCTTGCGACATTGCTTCAGTTGCTTGAAGTCTGGCACATTCACTTCAAACAGGCCAGCTGAGTCTAGAAGACCTTTCATCTCCTTCTCCATTCCAGCAATTTCTTCATGGTACTGTAATAAATTGATTGTATAGTTTGTAAGTTTTAAAAACCTGAGCATCTGTACCACCAATGGATGCATCATGATTATGCACAACTTGGCCTTAATACTGTTAGCAAATAGGAAAGTTTATTTTTAGCATCAGTGACCTTGACCGAATCAACATTAAACTCACCCGAAGGTTTGAAGATCATGGAAGATATTGACACAGCAAATATTTAAGAAATCAGTCAATCATCAGGAGTTTTATGCAACAAAAGGAGTAACAAATTCACATTCTAAAAACAGTTAACCTTATAATAAAAATTAAGGCTATTTCTTATCATAAATGTTTACACTACCTTTAATTTCATTGACAAAAGAACAAAGTATAGTTGGTAGAATTTTTTCCCCTTTTTTTCAGTAGATTTTCAAATTTCATTCCAATATTCAGCAGATTTCATTCAATTATTTGTATGTATCTTGAATAGTTGAACAGTTTTAATAATATGTCTATGTACCTTGTCAAGTGACTGATATGGTCTGTCACAGTCATATTTGAATGCTGGAATCTGTCGGAACTTTTCTCTGAATTTGTGCTGGTTAACATCAAATGTTGCACTCTTTCTTCTGATATTGGCCACCTCTGTTGCCTGTAGTGGCGCCACCTGTTGTTTACTGGTGATAGCAATCTTCTTGGTGTTGTTCCATTGTTCGGGCAATTCCTAAATGAATAGCAGATAAACAATATGAGTGTAATGTACTATAGATGGAAAAAGAGTCAAGGGCTATCCCAAGTATTTGATCTATTCTTTTAAATGAATGCAATATTAGAACAGTATGTTCAAACTTCATTTCACTCATTTTAATTTGTTAAATTTGAAAATGAAAAAAAATCTGAGCTTGTTCAAATGACAGAAGCGTTCCTGAATTAGTTGTTACCAATTGAAATGTGGTTATGTAAGAATTGCTTGTGTAGCACTAAGACTTCTTCAGAGCATAACAGAAGCTCTGTCATGGAAGGTAAACCACAGAAAGTCAAAGGCTTCAAATGCAAATACCTGTAGCTGCAGATGAACCTCCTCTGGCATCTCCTGGTCATAGGTTTTCAGCAACTCTATTGTCTGTTTCAGAGGATCAAACATGTCATCAGTGGTTGCCTGGCGGTCTTTAACAGCAAACAAGTGACCCATGCACTCAACTAGTTCCTCGTACTGTCCCTCCTCCACTGGTTTTGTCAATCCCTTATCTGTCACCTTGATGAACTCACCAAGCTCCTTCAAGCTGGAATAATCAGAAGTCAGAATGTTTAATCTTCTGTTCTCAATTTTGTTCAAATTTTGCCAGACCTACAACACTAAATCTAAAATTTGATATGTTCCACATTCAGACATTACAGTAAAAACCCACTTTACGACCACCCCGTTTTCGAGACCAACCCGCTAATACGAACGATTTTTTAAAGTCCCGAATTTTTTATTCTTTATTTTAATGGTCGCTAACCCCGATTTTGAGACCACCCCGTTATTCCGTAATGCGACCAGTAAATTCAGTCCTATTCAGTAAATTCTGTACGTTTGGAAACCCATAAATACGACCGCGGGCACTTTCTCACCTTGATATTGACATGCGTGTAAATTGCTGAAATCTTTTTGACACGTGATGTAAACAACAGTTGTCCTAGTTTTACGACATATTACGACATCCAGTTTACGGCAGAGGTCAAGGTTACTTGGTATCAAACCCGGAAATGATCAATAATATTGCCGATAATTTCTTAATTTCACACCTTTAATGTCAAATCTGGGGGATTAAAACAACAAAGTATTGAATAGAAAACTTTCAATAAGTTTTTTAGAGGTGTTGCTGCTATCATTATCTCTTTCGTTCCATAATTTTAAACAAAAACGATTAGGTTTTTGAAGTTATCGGCGATGAAAACTGTGAAAATAATTAAAGGTTAATTGTTCGGTGTGCTTTGTAGTAAAATGGTGATTTAATAGAGTAAGTCGTGTCATTCTTTTAACAATAATGTAAAAATATGTTTGTGTTTAAAGACATTCATAATACGTATTGTACCTCTAAAGAAGTTTAAAAATTTTATAATGTTAAAAAGTAAAAGAAAATAAATGAAAATAAAAAAATAATAGTGTATGCTTTATATCTTCTCATTTGAAATAGGTTAGCCCAGAATTAAACATGTGTACAGTACATGATATCCCTTAATATATTGCCTAGTTTTCTGTTTGGCCAAACTCATTAATGAGACCAACCCGCTATTAAGACCAGATTTGTAAAGTCCCGTCATTGGTCTCATTAGTGAGTTTTTACTGTATATTCATTTCAGCAATTTCTGCAAAACAGACTCTAAATAATAGCTCCTTTTACCAAAACTGTCAAAGAATACAGTAGAGAAATTGAATTTGTGAACAGAGCAGGGTCTATATGGTAAAACTTTATATCATACCTGTTGGTCACATGATCAATGAGATGTTGCTTGAACATGAAGCTCCATCTTTTGATGATGTTTAGGAGAGCCTGTTTGAAAGGTTTCCCGTCAATCCTGAACCAACTGTCAAACACTTTCACCGGATTGATCTGCTCACATTCCTCATAGATCTTCTCATATGTGTCAATCTTAAAACAAAGAAAAAATTGTTTGATAAAGAAAAATTAAAAAAACAGACAAATTAAAAAAAAAAAAATTATTTCTCAAATAAAAGTAATGAAAAAGATTTTTATAACAAAGAAGCACCTTCTATTAATTTAACACCAGTATCACACTTACCTGTTCCTTGAACTGTTTCAGGGTTGGTGGATTCTCAGGCACACCCTCTTCAGCATGAGCTTCAATCTCCTCAGTGGTGAGCACATGACCATACAGTAAGAACTGACGCATAAACTCATTCCTGAAATAAAGATTTAACACTTCATATACCAACACACAACTTTTGTTTTTCAAGATCTTTTTTTAAAGATAATTAGAAGCTTTCAGATAAAACCTTTACCTGCTGAATTTCTTAAATAACCTTGTCAAGCTTTCATTTTTAGAACTATTACAAATTTTTGGGATACCAAGATGAAAATTTGAAGTTGGTCAGCCCACAGTATAGAGCCTATTCCAACTACATAGATGTGCAGGCTGGCCTGACTCTATACTGGTGACAATAGCTAATCATGTTTGGTTCCAGGAGGTTCAAAGATGAAAATCAAAACAAAATCATCCTCTTTTTAAAGATGGTAAAAATAAAGTAATTTAAGACAATATACCTGTCATCAACCCAGAGGTAGGCGTAGTTGTCGAAGGAGTTACGGTACTCCATGCTCTTGTTCATGATGTTCTGTATACGATCCATCAGTTCTTGTCTCATGTCAGATAACTCTTCCATGTCTTCAAGATCAGGCTGGTAGTGCTCCTAAATCAACAAACAATTCTCAGTTCATTATCTTAACAAGAAACAAATTTCTGTTATTTTTTAATGACAAAGTTTGATTAAACAGCACCATAGCACCATATAAATGTAATATCAATATAACTTTTAAAAACAAGTTAATGTTTAAGACTAAGAAACTGATTCTGAACCTTATTTAGGACATGCAATTTAATGATTCAAGTGGACCTTACTTGGGACATGCAGTTTAATGATTCCTTGACTACTTTTATGGTAAATGTATTGTTTGTACTGTTGGGTGTTATGATGATGTTTCTTCATGAATAAAGAGGGACCAACAATTAAGTGACTCAATCAAAATGTCTGTCTGTAACTCTTAAGTTCACCCAAATCAAAGTGAGAAATTAAAACCATGTAATTATTTCTAACCTGGCCGCTGTGAGCAGCAAGACGCCCAACGAGGGACGACTGTTTGTAGATGTCTCCTACCAGTCCATCAACCAGATCATAGAATCCATCCGGTACACCAAACTCAAGGGATGGTACAAACACCATCTCTGGGGCCTGAAGCTCAAGGATTGCCTGTAAGATAGGAAACTTATAAAATAACTTGGAAAATGATTGATAACAAAAGTATATTCTCTAGTGAACTTTTCTTTTTAATTTAAAATGCAAAGTGCTATCTAAGTTTTAACAATTATGACAATTCATTTAAAGAACCAAATCATTATGCAATTGAATTCTATATTAAAATAAAATATTGCTAGTAATTTTATTATACAAAAGAACTCTCTTTCATTTCCAAGTCTATGATTGTAAATATATAATACATTTTCAGACACTTATCTGAAAGATTCAACATTATACCATTTTTTATCTCAAAAGATACCATTTTTTATCTCAAAAGACTGACACATGTTTTGTCTAATAAAAGAAATCATCACAACAGTAAACTTCCTTAAAAAGCCATGAAATTCTTGAAAACCCTCAGTTCATGCATTTACTTCTCTACAAATTACTTCTTACCTTGAACAAGTCATCGGGATTGTTCTTCGTGTCAGTGTTATCCAGGAGGAACTTCAAGCTGCAGTGAATTGTGTTGAAGAAACCGTCAACAACCATCTCGTCAAGATAGTCAACGTATGCCTTCCAGATGTCAGATGTCTTGTCTCCCTTGAACAACTCCAGATTTTTCTGAGAGAAAAAAAGCAAATTATTTAAAATATAAACAAAATTATTTAGCCTTGATTAACTTACTATTAATATGCAACAAAATTTTTAGATAAAGTAAAATAACTAACCTGAACAAGACCATGAATTTGTTCCCCAATGTTCTTGATCTCTTCATACCGTTTCCTGAGACGGTCCTCACGATCGGTCAAGTTGAGCAGACAGTCGTTCTTCTCTTCCTTCCTTGTGAAGAGCGGGTTCTTGCTCCATGTGCCCATCAGTTTCTGTACCTCCTCCACATTGTTCTTCGTGTGTTGTACACGTGACTGAAGATCCTGCACCTGATCACGGGTACTCTGGATGTACTCCCAGATACCTTGTAGAAAATACAGAATACAGAAAAACTTAAAACTAATAACATGTTCAGATTTCATCAATATAATCCGCAAAGAAAAAGGAGTTCAAATGTATATTAAAAAAATGATTTTTTTTGTCAAATGGTTGTCACATTGATCATGCAACATATATCCTATTATGATACAAGCTTAATATAAAGATTGTTGACAGGTTATATGGCCAAAGGAGATGCAAGCTTCTTTGTCTAAAGCCATAACACCATGGACATTAGCAAAACTGTGAAGTCTTTGAGACAAGTTATTAATACAGCACATGGTTTCTTTGATCAAAATATAAAAATGAATCATAAATTTCAAGAAGCTGTATATATGAATGATATAACACAACAACTGTCCGATCAAAATCAATGTTTCTAACTTGCAGTATTACATATCCCTCATTTTTTTCTTATCATTAAATGTAAATACCGTCAGTGTTCCAATTCAGGGAAGTCTCAGCTTGCTGGAGTTTCTGGTCAATCTCGGCAACCTGGCCCTCGATGAGCGGGAACTCAACCTCTAGGACTTCAGTTCGAACCTTGTTGTACAGGCTCACAGTGAGGTCAAGGTTGGTCACATACTTCCAGAGGGTGTCGTAACGAGTGTAGATGGCAGACGCACTCTCTGGAACCTGTTCCTCGGCACGAACCTCTAGGTACTTCACTTCACGCAGTACAGCAACAAGTTGTGGGTCAAAGTTGACCGTGATCAACTTGGTCTCCTCATTGCGGGTGATCAAAGGTTGGTTCAGGTTGAACGAGCAAGCCTCATCAACACCGGCGATCCATTCCTTGTAGATCTCCTGGTCCCATCTACAGATAAAAAACAAGCACTCAGATAACATGGAAGAATGTTCATAAGAAAACATGACCAAATTTACCTGCCTTTGTACAATACAAATATTCAAATCTACCAAACTTAAAGTAACTTTCTATTAGAGAAGATTTTCATAGGTAAATTTATTTAACATTTACTGTTAAAACTGTACTAATAGTTATTATTTCAATGTCTAAAAGCATATCACTACATGTCAATGTTTGGAAATAATAACATTTTTTAATTTTTAAAGTTGAGTTGTTTAAAACACAGTACTTACTTGCTAAGAAGTTGTAACATCTCCTCATACTTGGTGAACACCAATTTTGCCTCTTCACTCTCAATCACTCTGTTATGATAAACAAACAAAATTGACTATGATTAAGTTAACATATTCTTAAGAAATTATTTTTTAATGTAGAAAATGTTTGTAACAATTCATTTGTTTTTATTTATTATTCAGGTGAATGGCAAGACTTTAAAGATTATATTTAGTGTAATCTCCGCTATACAGAAATAGGAACCATTTTTTTCCACATGTTTTTGTCAAAAGTTATACAAATTGGAAATTTAAGCCTATTCATAGGCAGTTATCGCAAAAATACCTGCTAGTTAGAAAACCCTAAATATCATTAATTAATTAATTCAATATTGAAGCATCCTAAATACAACATTTAAACATTGCAAAATTATAGTTATGTATATATAACATCAATAATATCTAAAGAACATACAAGAACATAGAACTGACAAATATACATGTAAACACACTGTGAGTTAAACACAAACATCAGCCTATCAATTCAGTATTAAAATAAAACCATACATGCCAAATGTTTTGATATCATACATATGATTTTGGAGTTAATAAATCAACAAATCATGAAAATGAATGAAATCTACAATGAATTTTAACCCTTCTTTCTACTGAATTTCTAAAAATGAACTAATTCATATTCCATTTTTGGAACAATTCATTATATCAAGAAAACATTAAAACTTTGTAAGCCAACAGTATAGAGCCTAATCAGACTGCACACAAGTGCATGGTGGCCTGGCTCTTTACTGGTTCCAGCAGGTTAAAGGTTTAAGTTCTGTAAAAATCTATGAAAACAAAATGAGAACATGTTCCAGAAAACATCAAAGGCAAAATAACAGAAACTCTTAACTATTATACTCACATACTGTACACATCAAAGTAAAAAAAAAAAGAATTGAAAAATACATTTGAATTTTACTTATTACAACATTTTACAACATTTTACAATACAAAATATGAGGTTTGAACATAATTTTCAAAGGGTTTAAAATTTGTTTCATTCTGAAGATCTTGCCAAAGAAAAAAGATATTTCAATTGTAGAAATGACATGACAAATCAAAGTCAACTTTCATAGTTTGGCATTTTCTTTCTTTAATCATTCACA
The DNA here is from genome assembly GCF_026571515.1 of Ruditapes philippinarum. Taxonomy (NCBI): domain Eukaryota; kingdom Metazoa; phylum Mollusca; class Bivalvia; order Venerida; family Veneridae; genus Ruditapes; species Ruditapes philippinarum. Next base: position 55,147 of record NW_026865748.1, read on the forward strand.
TCAATTTTGACATAAAATATAACATCAACAACAGCTCCCTAAACCAAAACTTTAATATAGAATACATACGGGTGTTCAAGATGCTTGAAGTTGGCCATCGGGATGCTGATTCTCTCCCTTAGTTCCTGAGCCCACTTGAGCCCCCCAGTGACAGTCGGCATGTTCTTGTGGATCGGGATCTTGCCATTGTCTTGTTTGACACTCATCTGTTGGTCGTAGATCTCCTTGGCAATGTCCATATCTCTGTTCATCATCTCCACAAGTATTGGATACTTCTCCTCAAAGTCCTTCTTGATCAATGGTCGTTCCAATAGATTACCCAAAATGTCCAAAAGCTATTCAAATAGATATCAATCAACTCCATGACTTGACTGCTAACATGTGGCAAGTACAACATTTGATATGTCATTCAAAAGGAAAACTATGTCCTCCTCTTAGGCCTTCTCTCAAAAAAACTTTTGAGCCAACTTGTCACAAATTCTAACTGTATAGTGTTATACTCTGATTTAGGTATTGAACAGCATATTTTATTAGATTTGACAGTACATAGTAAGTGCTGAAAAAAAAAGTAATCTTAAGGTCACAGGTTCGATACCCAGAAAGGTTTAGCGATCATGAGACTTTATGTAGCACTATCAAAACTAAATAAGGACCATACATAGACTTTATGTAATATAAACAGTTTATTTTCTACTTACATATTATCTAATTTCTAATAGAATGACACATAATGTTCATTAAACAAACCTTGTAAGCATTCTCAAGTCCACATGCATCATCAAAGGCCTGGCATATGATGGTAGCCAGTCTGCGGTCAAAATCTTCCATGACCTGCTCAAACTGTTTGTATTGATTTATAAAACTCTGAAATGAGAAAGAGTAACACATTCCATAAAGGGAATATCACTATACATTCAAATCTCAAAAATTTCTTTTATGTCTTAACTCATCTCCATAAGTTAAGGAGATCCACAATCAACAGATCTTTACTGATAGGTATCATATATACAATGATACATTTCAGACCATCAACATAAGGATAAAAAGACCCCTTTTGTTCCGGGTAATTAAGAAACTTTCAGCTTAACTTATATAATATCCACCTATACTGTATTCTTCTGAGCACCATTTCAAGGACAAATTGGCTACCAAGAAGAATTTCCTTAACTTACTTATCAATAATATGTTTCATAAAATAAAAATAAACAAGAGCTGTCCGTAAGACAGCGCGCTCGACTTTTTTATTGCTTGCCAATAAAAAAAGTTTTTGCAGTAAAAGGCAATACAAGAATCTCTGTATTTTTAAAGTGAACAATGGCCATGAGCATTAAGATATTTAGTGAAGAATTATTTTACTGAATTAATATCTCAAACAGTTCAGTCAAAAAGTGGACTGGTACTAAAAACTTAACCAAGATTCTAAGTCGATAAAAGGCCTTAATTTTTAAAACAAATCCTTGACAGAGTTACCTTCTCTTGCGTACAGATGGGGGTAATGATGTGAAATAGCATTAAAAGTTTCAAAGCAATATCTCAAAGGGTTAAGGCAATAAGTGGATTTTACCCATATTCAATGTATTTTCTAAGTCAAAAAGGGGCATAATTCTGTCAAAAACCTTGACAGAGTTATGTCCTCTTGTCTGTTGATGAAGGTCGTGATGGTAAACAAGTATGGTCAGTTTCAAAGCAATACCTCCAATGGTTTTGAAATAAAGTGAGGTGGTACAAAAAACTTAACCAAGCTCAATACACTTTCTAAGTCAAAAAAGGGCCATAATTCTGTCAAAAACCTTGACAGAGTTATGTACTCTTGTCTGTAGATGGAGGTTATGATGGTGAACAAGTATGGTAAGTTTCAAAGCCATACTTGTAATACTTCTGAAATAAAGTGGGGTGGTACGAAAAACTTAACCAAGGTGTGACGCCAACGCCGACGCCGGGGCGAGTAGGATAGCTCCCCTTTTCATAGAAAAGTCGAGCTAAAAATGGCATGTGACTTTATCCATTCAGCCCTAAGAGAAATACATTTTTCAGATGATAAACTTACGGGATCATTGGGATCCAGGCAGTTGTAGGTTGCATCAGTGAAGACCTTGTATTGAACCTGGAACTCCTCAAAGATGTTGACCACTTGTTGACTGAGAACTTTACCCTTGATACCTCCAATCTCAATCTTCTCAAGTTTCATAAACTCAAGGGCTGTCTCCATCAGAGTCTAAAAGTGAAAGGATAATGTATTTAGTTGATACAAAATAGGAGAAAAAAAGAGGAAATACATGCTAAACAATCAATAAATCAATTTTACCAAATGCTGTTGGACAATCCAAAATCATCTTATTCTTTATTTTATGTAATTACTCTTGAAATCTCACCTTAACAGTCTCTACACGTTCACAGAACTTGTCGTAACGGGCAAACACAAGTTTTGGAGCAAATTCCCATTCTCTTGGTTCTTTACCATCCTTGAAGTACGTAGAGAGTTTCTGACGATGAATCTCGTACTCTTCCTTGAAGCCCTTGAGGACGTCACAGGCCTTGCGGACTTTGTCAATGGTCTCTTCAACCTCACCCTTGAACAGCTCATGTGGCTCCAAGAATGTACTGGCCTGAAATTTTTGAATGAGTCACATTTAAAACAACATATGAATTTTTTTGCAATTGAATAACCAGCAAATAATATAATATTTTGGTAATATTTATCTTGCTATAAAAACTGCACATATGTATAATGTTATATCTATTTGATGTTTGACAATGTGTCTTTATGCAAAATATAGTGAAATATATGGTGCTGGTACTTAATTTCTTCCAAAATAAAAGTACTGGTACTGCAGTACTGAACCAAAATCTAGTACTGGTACTGAAGTAATATATAGTAGTAAGCAGTATGCAAGTACTGGTACTTAAGTACTAAAGACATGTCCTGTTAATCAAGTAACTTCTTTCTAAATTTTACAGCTCAATAAATAAGTACTACATGTATATACCTTGAAAGTAAATAAGGCCAAATATCTGCAAATATTAACTGTAAATGGAATGTTAGATGTGCCGGAAACATCAATAATTCAGTTTGACTTTGGTTCTACTTTTTAGAAGTTTACTCTAGATATATGCTTATTTAACAACTCGAAGCTGTTAGGTATTTAGTTCAAATAAACTTATTGTATTCTCTGATAATTGATGGAAATTTAATCTTTTGCCTAGAGATGTCATTCTAAGTGGAAATCATAATGTGGATTTCAAGATCAAACATCCGGATAAATCCTAATGTTTAGATTGTTGATTTTTTTGTTAGTCTTAACCATTTTTCAGGACGACTTCATTATTTGTCAATTTTTTTTGTACAAAAGAACATCACAACTGGTCTTGAACTGAATTTGAATTTATATTTGTTTGATGTTCAACACAGATATAATAACTTAGAAATCTAAGTTGCCCCCTCACAGTTTTTATAATTCTTCCAATAAATAATTATTAAAGAATTCTTTTACAATTTATGTTCATGTACTTGTACATTATAATCATTAAGAATTATACATCATACAATAAAACTGACATATGTTTATAAGTTTGTAACAACTGAACAAACTGATACTACTAACTTATACAATTAATTTCAATAAACTAAAGAATTTTGTGTCATCATAACATGTCTCAACACATGACGTACTTGTCAATGTAAATTAAATTAAATAAACGTGTTTCAGCTCAATATTTTAATGTTTTAATGATAACATAAATATACCAATTTGAAAATTTTATCCAACAAAACTAAAATATAGAGAGTAAATTTGAGGGGGATTTGCCTTTATTTCCCAAATATATAAGGTAAAATACAAATTACATGGTTACAAAATGCAGATTCAGCAAATGATATAGAACAGATCATTGTAGTTTGTTTTGCCTTTTTATTGAAGGAATAGATTCAGTCAAGGGGGGCCTGAATCCCTTCTATATCATTCTTCACATATAACTTGAGATTGGCTCATATAAGACTATATTTGTTAAGTTTGGGGCCAAGTAATGTCCATATTCTGTACAATATGGCTCATATGGGATTGTGAATAAAAGACTTTATTTATTTCTTATTGGCCTTAATTTGTCCAACTTTTTGTGAAGTTGGCTCATATGGGCCAGGTCATTAGTTATTTTGGCTTGTAGGCATACTTAAGGGCCTTAATGTGTCCAACCTCATGTTATCTGTTAGCCTCCTCTTTCTTAATTTAACTGTTAAAGTTCTATTACATAAAAACAAAAAAAACTTAAGAGTTAAACACACTACAATTCTTTCTATACATGTATGTATATTTAATGATATAAGATTTGAATTGTCTCCCTTTAATCTAAAATATCAATGACATTGACTATGTCATAATGTGTATAGATAAATTCAGGCTTCGCGAAAGTTGCCGGACCGTCGGACATGTCCGACAAAAATCAGGCCGGTCCGATATTTTTTTCCGAGTTCCGGACCTTATGTCCGGTATGAATACCGGGATATATTCAAGACCGATCAAGACCGAGTTTTCTCCCTTGAATAAAAAAATGTAAAACGAGTTTTGATTCGCCGTTTCATTTTTAGTATCCAATCAATCTAAAAAAAAAAACATACAACTTTCGATGATCTGTGTACTCAGAAGTAAATGTCGGTGTTACTGCATTATTAAATTATTACGTTGGCGCTACGCCAGGCGTAAAAAAAAAAAAAAAAAAAAAAAAAAAAAAAAAAAAAAAAAAAAAAAAAAAAAAAAAAAAAAAAAAAACGTAAAATTATCTACTGAAGAAAAAAAAAGCGAAACAAAAGAAATACGAGTCCAGGCGCCTGCCGAGAAAAATTTGTGGGTAAATGGAAAAAATGGCCGCTTGTGGTTGGTTTTTAACGAGGAAGAAAATGAGATGAAATGTACATTGTGTCATAAAATTTTATAAGATCATATGATGGATGATTTTGATCATGAATGTTTAAATTTCCAGACAGAGTCCATCAATCTGTAAACTGATGTTTTATTTAAGAGAATAAAATTGTGTTGCAAATCTTTAAAAGTTCCTATGTCTTTAAAAAAACACAAAGGTATTACCATATACATATATTTGGGAAAAAAATTCGGTCAGACAAAAGTTCTTTCGGTCAGACAAGAATTGAAAGTTTGTCTGACCGAATGTCAGGCAAATGTTTCAGCAGTTTCGCAAAGCCTGATAAATTAGGCTCAAAATTACAAAATAACATTTTTACTGTAAGAATTATTTCAAATATCAAACTATATTAACAATTTGCTTCAAGGCATTTAAGAGGGTGTTAAAAGTAGTATCTAAAAGTGAATTAGTAAATTTATATGTCAAATTTTTGTGAACTTAAATTAAAAAAAAAATGTTTATCTGTCTAAATTCATGCATTTTGGTGCAGAAATTTGGCACTATTCTATTAAATAAAAAAATCCTCCTCCTGAAGTCCTTCCAAACAGAGAGAGAGATAATAAACTAGTTACTGCATAACCACCACAGCAATTAAAGTTCATACTAGATCCAATAACCCATAAAATGTCTACATGTAAAAAGCCAATTGATTTATATAAACTTATAATCATGCAGCCAGCTGGTCTAAAATCATTTTTATTACACGTACGTAATCATGATTTGAACAAAAATCAGCTGACATTTTTTTTTGTTAACTTGGGGTTATATAGATCTATCATGACAGATATACATGTCATTATATAGAGCACTAGGCTACTGGGTTTTCTTTTGTATAGTTTTTATATAACAAGTTCATTTGTATATTTCTATGAAAATATGGATTAGATAGTATCATTCAAATATGGTGACATGGTGACACACATTCTCTCACTATGGGCTGTTACAGGCATGATATTCTGCATTTTTTTTTATTTTGCATTGATCAGCAATCTTTATGCCTGGTTGCCAAGACATATAAACTGCATGATATAACACAGACGTCACAGATATAAATCCCAACCTTGTCTGACCTCAGGATATAACTAAAACATTTTTCTTATTTTCTTATCTAAAAAATCTTGATCCTTTATGAAAGACTAAATTTTTATTACAATAATTGGATTATAAAATTCAATCTCGTATGAACATGTAGACCCCACAACTTAAACCGCTCCCTTAAATCAATCATTCTTATATCCAAAGCATGAGAATTAAGTTTGTATGCACCTAATACATTTCTTTTCAGGACGCTTTTTTAAATTCTATAATCAGTATTAATTATTTTATAGATTGCACAATATATTACAAAAGACTTGCAGACTTGGCTAAACAGATTTATCTGCTGTATAGCTAGTGACATACCTTAATCCAGATTAAAAGAATTTTTTTTTAAATGTTTCTTTTGAATCAAAGTAGCTTAAAGGGATTAAGGATTTTCATATCCAATTATGATGTAAATGTAAAGTCTTACTTGATTTATACACGATTTTACATATTTAATAAAATATTCTTTCAGGGAAATTAAAATACTTTATCTGAATCATTCCAAGTAACACATATTGTTACCATTCAAATAAAAAAAGTCTTTATTTGAGGGTTTTATAACCTACCATTATAAGCAATGTAATACACAAAATACAAAAAATATGAAAAAAGAAAATCACATTAATAAAGCTCTTTAAGCATATAGATAAAGTATCTTAAAAGTTAAAAACCCAATGATTTTTATTTTCCACATACTCAAAAAGTTGATTGAGTCAGATGGCTAGATAAAAATTACATATATATCATAAAAATTTTATCAAATAATAAATTAGTTAAAAAAAACAACAACAAAGCATCACCTAGACAAGGTATTTAAACAACTTTCAGAGAGACTTCTGCGGCTCAAATACCCAAATGCCTTTTTTTCCTTCTATAGCAAGAACTGTGAAAAGGCATCTCACATCTAGAATAATTCTTTAAAAACATGCTGTTTTTCCCTTAAAATTCAATTTACATCAAGTTTTCAATGGCCCCTTCCACTTCTTGAGGGGGAAAAAACAGGCTTTAAACTACCCATAAATTTGCTTATGCTGTATACTTGAACTTATATTGGTTGTAAAAAAAGTACAAACCGTTTGCATGATCATGTTACACATTTCTTGTAGAAGTACAATGATTCTAGCAGGCGTGTTGTAGTACTCAGAGTGGGACCACACTAGACAGAGGGCGTTCATCATTGGTCCAAACAGTTTCTTGCTTTCATCAAACTCGGCCTGTTCGTAATCTTCAAAATGATGTCTCATTGGTTTTAGGTACATGTTAATGTCCTGAGCTTCAGTCAATGCTGAAATATAGATTTCGATTTCATATTATCATATTTCATATATCTAATTACATTTTATTGTTAAGGTAAACAAGCACTGTTGAGAACATATAATAATTTGATATTCATATTTATTACATAACATTAGTATTCCATGGAAAATTTCAAGAACCTAACCAGCAGAACTATTATAATACTTACACTATACTATAAGCAGATAATTTACACTTGTGTGAATAACATTTCTAAGTTTCTTTTACCAAGAAAGTTTGAAAAAGATGAATTAACTTACATGCTACACAGTCCCTGAAGATTTCTTTGAAGGAGAGAAAGTAACTGCTCCCCATCTTCTCAAGTAATTCGGCCATCTTGCGTACCTTTGCATCCCTCAACTATAACAAAAGATAATTCTCTAGTTAGAATATACTCATTATAATAAATGTCTGTGTCAAGTAACACAATGTGCAATTGTATGGTTTTTGGTTGTTTAATTTTTAATTTTTTTTTTTTTTTGGTGGGGGGTTATATAATTATTTTAATACTCATAATATTGGTATATTTCAAAATATTGGTCATTACTTGTATAAAACTAAAGAAACATGATCAATTGATATGTGATAAAGGTGATGTCAGACAAGGTTAAACTGCTAAGAAGTGAATCCCTGATGTGATGAATGAATTGAATACATTAAAGAATACTTGGTTAAAAAAAATCATATTTACTAAAATTCCTTGACCAAAGGGGTAAAAAAGATAAAAATATAAAATATAAATGCAAGAGTTAAAACTTATCACATATATGATGTGGTAGAGGTTGAGAAACAAGGGGAGAAAAACTACATTGTATATATGATATAACTTCTAACAAATTTGTACATACCTGGTCATAGATACATTCAAGGTTGGCAGCCTTGTTCTTCCAAAACTCAAGCTCTACAAAGGGTGTTGGGTTCAAACCTTCTAGAAGAGGCTGAGCAGAGTCTCTCTTCAACACATCCTGTATCTGATGAGTCCATTCTATCACCATGGACTCAATGGTGTGAACCAAAGCACGGTCAAATGAATCAGCTCTGTAAAATAGTATAAGATATAAATAATTTGTCCCCTTAATTATGTGTTGTAATATCATAATACTTAAGTGAACAAATTTGCTTTAGGAGCACATGTTATAAATCTAAAACAACCCCCCATCCCTCCTCCCCCAATTTTAAGTTTATTTTTTTGAAAAAGATCAGGACAATGAATCCTGCTTACATTATAACCAAACAAAGGACAGTAATCATTGTTTTATTCACAAACAAATTTCAATACTGTACATTGTCCCTTGAAAAGTAAAACTTTTTGAAAGCACAACTCTTGAAAAACAAAATAGGATGTGGGCATGCATGCATAACTGGTGCAGTTTTTGTGAAAAATTTTTTCCTCATTTAATTGATTGCCTTCTTTGCTAGCAAAAATGATTTCATTTAGGTTGAGACTAAAACAGGTGCATAATAATGCTGGACCATAATTGATAGTATCCATAATTATGTGGTGAGTTACCGGTGCTGAATTAGGTCCCCTTACAGGTCCAGGGCAGAGCCTTGCTTTGGGGTCAAGGGTATTAAAGCCTGATTTTCACATTCATGCATTCTTAAATTATGTGTTTTCACATTAACATTATAAGGTCACATATTTAATTTCTATCAATGACTGGGGAGGTTTTGCAACTCTTATTAAAGTTATTATTTAATCAAACTTGAAGAATACAAATTGTTCATTAATGTATCCTAGATATCAACAGGCTTTTTTTGAAAGCATAATTTTCAAATAATATAATACATGTAGATCCATTATAGATATGCTATTCCTCAGTATCATTATTCAGTATTAAGCAAATTTCTATAATTGATGACAAACATATTACAATACTTCCCTCTGAGGTAAAACTGTTTAAACAGCTTTGTATTCTTATTGATTTTTAATTTGAGTTATTCTAAATTATTAAACATTTGTACAATTCCATGTCAATAGCCTTTGATAGTCTACCTGAAAAACCATGTTTTTACAGTTGGTAGGGGTGTTTTTTTTAGAATAAACACAATTTAATTATGAAAGGGATGTGATCAATATATTTCACAAACTATTATTTCCTTTTCAAAAGCTGTTTAAAATTAATCTATCTGCAACTTTTGATAAAGGTAACGAAACACCTGTAAAGATCTATTCAATCATGGTGCTAAATAAAAATATAAAAAGTTATGTACACTTTCTTTCTTTGTATTATTTTATTATACAACAGAAAGAAAGGTGTCAGTTAGCTGATCTTACATAATTAATCAATAGAATGTTTAGAAAATCATGAATGAACTTGAATACATAATTTATGTAATACAAATTATAAATGCATACATGTTCTCTTTTAAAATTTAACTATCTATATTGTGCAATGTGCAATGGACTTGTCCAGATTTGAATTTGGTACTGCCATGAGACCCTGATCAATTGCATATTTCCGTTTCATATTAAAATCAAAATGCTAGCCTAAAATTAAGTAAAATCTTCATGAATATGAAATTGGCCAGGATCTACACTTAGGGCATAGAGAACTTAGTAAGGAAGCCTTAAATGTGTTTTGAGATTTAATAATCATATAAATTTACCCATCAAGTTCAATCTCATGAACTCGCTCAGCTCCAACTGGTAATGGCAATAAAGTTTTTCCTTTAGCTTGACCTGACACTACGAAAACATTTCCTTTCAAGTTATGAACATGTTTTGTGACATCCTTGGACACTACATTTGGCCAATGATCATGGTTCCTTTCATTAGATAGCAGAGGCACCAAAATCTGAAAAAGACAAAATGAATCAAAATTATGTTATCTAAATGAAAAAAAAACAAAAAAAACTCAAATAATATAAAAGTACTGGGGAAAATAAGCACAGAAAAAAATGCTAGATATACCTTTTTGAGGTATGAATGAGTGCTCATAGATTGATTTGAGATTCATAATATCATTCTTAGCATTTTTAAGACATAAAGTCCAATTTCAAAAAAGTTCCTCTTTTTTCATGTTGTTACTACCTTTTTTATTTTTCTAAAATGAAATGTCAAAGTCGAAATATAAATACTTAGGATAATACAATACTTCAGGGTAATTCATGTCGTAGTGTTGAAATCAAGATAGATTAATTCTATAACAAACTTAAGTACAGTTATATATTATACATACATGTATAAAAATCAATTTTTATATTTTTTGAATAGCTTGTTAATATTTTTCCCAAATCTATTTTTTTTATCAATATGAAAATGTGGTGTTGGTAGTTTACCCTCTGGATCATGGCAGTAAGCCACTTTGAATTCACCAGAGCACAATAGCTTCTGCATGGTTCCCGTCAAGATACCTTCACTTTCCTAAGGAACCGATATTCCTTCTGTACATGCCAGAGCAGAGGTACAGTGCATTTGACCATAGAAATGATTTCATGATCAATCAGAACAGAAGTGACCTAAACAATTTGGGGAACAAACCCGGGCCACCCTATTCTTGGTTAAATGCTTTACCTATTAAGCTAACCAGGTGGTATTATTTAAAAATTACTTTAAGTTTTATTCAATATTTCTTGCATAGTTATGAGTTTATGAATCGTTTTACTATGAATTTAGATATTCAATCGATTATGTAACCATTTATTACTCTATGTACAGAGAAGGATTTTTTATAATATTTATAAATCTATTTCACTTGTCAAACAATTGATAAAGACTAAAACTATCAAGTAACATTTTAGAACAAAATATCACTGAATATTTTTACAAATAAACATCACAAATGTGACTTTTAATTGCATAAGATAACATTGTAACTGTAAAAAGAAAATTTACATACCTCATCAACAAATGCTGACAGCTGATCAAGAGGAGAATATGAAAGATCTCCATACAAAACTGCCTGTCTGAATGGAATGTCCTTTGGAATAGCATCTTTGGACTTTTTCACAAAGTAAACAGCTTTTTGCTTCGGATTAGCCGGCCATTCGTACTGAGCCGTCAAAGATCCACCTGCATTGCTTATAATTATCAAAGCAGGGTTGTCTGCTTTGTCAAACCATTCCAAGATCATCATCTTCGTTTCTTCAACATTGTACATTTTCATAAATTTATCCGGTTTACATTTCGTTGTTTTAATCACATAGTCCGCGATAAATTGCACGCGGCTGTCGGTAATATCCAAATCCGCAGCCGACATTTTTAACGTTTTGTTCTTACTTCATTTATTAAAAAAAAATCCCTTCCTTCTCAAAGAGAAGAACGTTTCCGAGTGCGTTCGCTAGTTGTTGTTGTAGTCGATGCGGTTGCCAACGGTGTCAGGTGCCCTCTCGCTCTGGGATGATTTTACTGATCACGTGATGTGGTGCGAACAACAATGCGACCAATTAAATCGATGCACCAAGTTTCACTGCCGCTCTAAACTTCAAAATGATTAACGCGTTTAACAAAATAATATTAAAGGGCATTTACCGTTAAACTATATGCATTATGACTAGACGTTATGCGAAATTGAAAAGGATTGGAGATTACAGAACTTGCATCGATAATCTATATTATTACATAAATTATATAGATTTAAATAATATATAATAAATGAAGGTTATATTTTTTAAGGCAAACGCTGCCTGAATTTCGATCACCATTAAGACAACGAAGAACTATATTGAACTTGTATTTTTTTATATTATTTTATATAATGTCAGAGCTCTTTGTTATATATTCTAAGACCATTAATTTTTTTTTTTAGTGATGGTAATGGTGGTGATGATGATGATGATGACGATGATCATGATAATGATGACGATGATGGTGTTGGTGATGGTGGGGATGATGATGATGATGATGATTCTACAACAAGAAGAAGAGGAAGATGATTCAAGAAGGAGAAGACGATGATTCAAGGAGAAGAAGAAGAGGAAGAAGAAGAGGATGTTGTTGATGATAATGGTAATGATGATGTTGTTGCTGCTGCTGCTGCTGCTGCTGATGATGATGATGATGATAATGATGATGATGATGATGATGACGACGACGGCGACGACGACGACGATGATGATGATGATAATGATGATGATGATGAAATGATGATGATGATAAAGATGATGTTGACAGTGTTGCTGATGTTGTTTTGATCATGATTTTGATGATGGTTGTTATTATTAACTTATTTAGTTATTAAGTTTATATCTGGAAGAAGAAAACATACAACTTATCAAAATAGATATGAGTGTAAAAATTAACTGTATCCCACTGTAACCTTGTGTAAACCTTGTATCCCTGTATCCCTTGTCATGAGGGGGTGAAAAATAATTGTGGTTTTGTGCCATATATGTATCAAAAGCAACCTAGATATTTTAATCAATTTTGAAATTTTCAGTACTAATTAATTGAATTAAAAAAATAACAGAGGTCTAAATCAAATTAAAATGCTTCAAAATCAACTTTAAGTACTAACGTATCAACGGAATTAATGAAAACGGCAAACAAACTCTTTAATCAACTCTTTATCTATTCACTGATTAGCTGTGATGAAACCAGATACCTTTATTATAGCTCTGTGACGAAACTAGTCACCCCGGGATCCGGATCATTTACTTTGTTAATGCTTATAATAACATATAAAATACACACCATCTTTCTGGTAGTGTCCTCAGATATATACACTGCCGTGGAAGCAAACTTGGTGCTGCCATAATTATATTATTACGCAACCAAACAACAGTTCACTGGGTATTACGTAATAAACGATTAGAATCCGAGGAGGTCCGAACTTTACCAGTTTACTGTTTTAAGCCTTTAGGGTTCATGCCTCATGAATAAAAGACGAATCAAAAGATTGACTTTAATATCTGTTTATAGCGCTATTAATTATTACATTGAACAATATACGGCGTAATACTTATAAGCACTGAATTGATTGAAAAAAGAACGAATTACTTAGTAAGAAAGTATAGTATAATGCTGTCACATACAGTATATGTATGCATGCATCAATGCAGGATTTATGGTTAGAAAACCCAACTAAATTAAAGTAACATAAAGAACTTTCTCTTTTATGTTTGTGTGTGCGCGCGTATGCGTGCGCGCATACGTACTTGTATTTGTGGAGTACAGAGGCGGTAAGTGGTGGGTAAAAAATGTAAAAAACACTAATTTGTCTGTACATAAAGTGTCGACAGTTTTGAAATCGGGGTACAAATACCAGACAAGCTGTTAACGTTTCTATAATAAGATGGAAAATCTATAAGATTAAGTTCAGTGCTGAAAGAAAGCAGCTTAATTTACTATGATTGATTTGCTTTGAGATGATTGATTTTTGCCTCTGAAATAACTCCATACGGTAATTGAGAAGTTACAAGTGCAATAAACGACTTGACAAATCAAATGCTTTAAATGGCAACATTGCTCTTGACTAGCTGAGTTAAAATAATGGTCGAATACTTTATTCCTTGAATGGATACGCTGTTTTGGTACTTAAGTCTTAAATTTGAGTAACAAACGATTGTATGTCGCTCTTTGAATAAGAATACAGTCCAATATGGTGGCTGAGTTATGCCATGGCGTATTTTCACTCTGCGGGGCGCCAGACGAAAAAACGAAACACAATGCACAAATCAAACACACAACATTATTGTATCTTTCTCTTTGAGTAGTAATGATTTTGTAACACCTTGTTCTTTAAGCATCATCAATATCGTTTACCTTGCTCTTTGATAATAAGACAGTGCATTGCTTTTTGAGTATCAACACTGTCGTACCCCCTTATTCTTTGAGTAACGACAAGATCATGCCTTATTCTTTGAGTATTTGTCATACCTGGCCCATATTGATCAAAGCTATCGTAACTTACTTTCTAATCATATATTACTCTTTGATAATTTTAACTCTATCATACCTTACTTTTTGAGTATCTACAATGCAATACTTTGCTCTTTAAGTATCAACAATGTTCTAGTTTAATAACTCTCTGATTATCAACAGTGTCGTACCTTAATTGTTAACACTATCGTGCCTTTCTCTCTGAGTATTATAACACTATTGTACATCACTCAGAGTATTAACAATATCGTACCTTACTCTGAGTATAACACTATCGTACTTCACTCTTTGAGTATTAATAAGATCGTACCTTATTCCGATTATAACACTATCGTTCTTCACTCTTTGAGTATTAACAATATCGAACCTTATTGGGTATAAACAATATTTTTCCTTACTCTATTATAACTAATTAACACTACAACACTATCGTACCTTATTGTTTGATTACCAACAGTGTCATAGCTTGCCCGGAAAAAGACTCTACTGCCGTACGTAACTTTCTTTTATGTATTTGTGCCTGCGTGTCTTTGTAGTTTATTTCACAACACAATTTTGAAATGAACATGCCAGGCATGAGAGATATTATGCCGTGTTGCATCTTTCTCTTTTATTATCAACCGTGTCGTTTCATACTCAATAAATATGAATTCACACGGCCATATCGTGCGTTTTCAAAACCATTCAACCGATTAATACCGATCAAGACCGTCGTACCTAACACTTCGGTTATCAACGCTGCCAAACCTTACTCTTTGAGTTTCAACACTGTAAATGTATTTATTGTGCCTTACACTTGGTGATCTTACTGAAACAACACTGTCGAGCTGTCGTACTTTGCTTTTTGTGTAGCAACTTTTCTGAAACTTGTTCTCTGAGTGTCAGCATCGTTGTTCGATTCTCTCTGAGTGACAAAAATTTCATAAATTGAAATGTCAGTATAAACACTTTTGTACTGCAATAATTGTGAAAATTTTTTACTGGTCTTGTATGTTGCAAAATTTATGTTATGAGTATCTTAAGATCAAAATAACATATTGATACCGATAGTAGTAAAATATGATGATGATGATGATAATACATGCAATGCTGATGATGATGATGATGATGATGATGATAATACATGCAATGCTGCTGATGATGATGATAATAATATATGCAATGATGATGATGGTGATGATGATGATGACGATGATGATAATACATGCAATGATGATAATGATGATAATAATACATGCAATGCTGATGATGATGATGATAATATATGCAATGATGATGATGGTGATGATGATGATGACGATGATGATAATACATGCAATGATGATGATGATGATGATGATGATAATAATGATGATAATGGTGGTGGTGATGATGATGATGATGATAACGTTACAATTAAGGTTTTAACTGTTGTCCCGTTTCTCGATTGTGCCGTGTAACATAATCATCATCAGTTTTTGAAGTTTAGTTTAGTTTATTTCTAGTAATATAGGCCTCAGGCCCAAAATACAAAGTACAACAATACACCAAACAGCAGAGTGATAAATTGCAAATACATTTGTTACTAGATGTAATGAATTGAATTTTTAAATAATTATACAGTATTTAGCTCTTCCTTTCTTACATTCATTGCATAATATATATATTTAGCAATAGATATTACTTCATTTATTATTGTTGATGACATGAGAGAATAAAATAAATGGTGGGAATGATGATGTAACCATGTATCTTTAAAATAGACAGCTTGAAGTGGGCACATTGTGTGACTCATTAAAAAATAATAATAATGCAAATGGACAGGCCATAAATGAATGCATATATCTCTAATACATCTTTTCCATAAGAAATAAATAAATTATAAATAAAATGAATTAATCAAATAGAGGTAATTTAAATGAATAGATTTAGATTAATTTATATAAAACAACAAAAAAATCAATCAATCTACATGAATATTTATAAATTTTCTTTAATATTCAAGCCAGTATTACGTGCATATTTAATAATGAATAGACCCGTACAACAAGTATGAATTCAATTTTTGAGCATATATATATTATACAGTATAGATATGGGGCTTTATATAACCTTAAGTATATCTGTAATATACATTGTATATACACACGAATATAAAAGGCAAAATCACCCGTACTGTTCCGTATTGTTCCGTGCGAATTAACGTAGTTCGTGAATATAAAGTTGAAACAATTAGATCTTATTTCAATTAGGAATCATTTTTGAATGAACTTTGTCTTAAAGTTTAAAAAATGGATGACTTCTATATTTTATGCAACATGTTAGTAACCTTAATTTCAGATATAAGTTATAAATGCATGCGTAATTAATCCGCTGTTCAAAAGTACATGTACTAATAATCTCATTCTCCATTCAATAGAAAATAAAGCTTAAGGCTTTAGAGATTAACGTATCATCATAATCCATAATACTAACTAATGTCAGTGAATGATAACTTAATGTCAAAAATTGTGACTGGGTGATTTTGACAGAGACTTTTAATATATATACATTGTAATTAATATTTTTTTTAATTTGATATTTCCTCGGAAGCAGTTTGAATGTTCCGGCGAAATGAAAAAAACTAAGACAAACAATATAAAAATGCTAGCCCTTTTGTTTTCATATTAATCTGTAAACAGATTTTTTTAGTCTATGAACGTCCCCGGATTCCGGATACTGGTACTGGTTTTTAGATACTCACACCGGAAATGACAACGCGAGACGAGCACCTGTCATTATTGTTTACATTGTAGCTTTAGCGACCGTCTCGACAACACAACGTGCAAGGGCAACATTCCTGTCGTCGTCCTTTCCATCTAACCGACGCATCCGTGAAAAACTCGTGAACATATTGTGATTTAAATATTACATGTGTGAAAGGAGTTCCAATATATTGTTATGAGCGTGTCATAGGAAAGGGACACACTGACACAGACGTGATTAAGCTCAGCCAAAAGAACAGAAATGTCGTTGGCTGCGGACTTAGAGATCGGCGATAGCCGAGTGGAATTTATCGCAGACTATGTGATAAAGACCACAAAATGTAAACCAGATAAATTCATGAAGATGTACAATGTGGACGAGACCAAGCAGATGATCTTAGAATGGTTTGATAAAGCTGACAATCCATCGTTGATTATTGTTAGCAATCCAGGCGGTTCATTGACTGCCCAATATGAATGGCCGTCTAATCCAAAGCAAAAAGCTTGTTACTTCGTTAAGAAGGGTAAAGAAGCGATTCCAAAGGACATTCCCTTCCGGCAAGCAGTTTTGTATGGTGATCTTTCGTACTCTCCACTCGATCAGCTGTCATCATTTGTCGATGAGGTACGAAATTGTAAATGTAATTGTCTGATAACTAATGAGAATATTTCATACATGTACCAGTTCATCAAATTGAATTTGAAGATTGATTGCTGATTTGTCCAGTAATTATTATGATAGTCATTAATTTACATGCGTGAAACTTTGTTACAATGATTGATTGACAACCTACAAATGTATTCATGCTTATTAAGTATGAACTGGTATATATGTGCAAAAAAATCTTTACCCCATTATAACATTTAATTAAAGAGTTCATAAGAAGAGATATCATTAGAAAACTCAATGGTTATTCATTTTTAAGTGTCTGTATGTATTATAATGATACATTATGTTATGTTTTTTCTTTAGGTTTTAGTGCCACTGTTGTCAAATGAGAAGAACCACGATCACTGGCCAAATGTAGTGTCCAAGGATGTCACAAAACATGTACACAACTTGAAAGGAAATGTGTTTGTTGTGTCAGGTCAAGCTAAAGGAAAAACCTTATTGCCATTACCAGTTGGAGCTGAGCGAGTTCATGAGATTGAACTTGATGGGTAAAACTCCTTAGTTATTAAGTTCATTTGTTTTATTAACTTGATCTGTTATGAATATCATGATCTCAGCTATGTACTTTTAATTTTTAGGGGTTTTCAAGGTCACATATTAAATGAAATTCTCTTAATCATAACCATAAAACAAAAAGATTAACAATGCTATCATAGTATAATGAGAATGATTGCATTAGAGAAAAGGTTAAAGAACATGAATATTAATTTTTTCTTTAAATATATTGAAAAGAGCTCTTTTTTTTACAGAACTGATGATTTTGACCGTGCTTTGATTCACACCATTGAGTCCATGGTAATAGAATGGACTCATCAGATACAGGATGTGTTGAAAAAAGACTCTGCTCAGCCTCTTCTCGAAGGATTGAACCCAACGCCCTTTGTTGAGCTTGAGTTTTGGAAGAACAAGGCTTCCAATCTTGAATGTATCTATGAGCAGGTAATATTGGAGAGATATTTTTCCTTTCTTATTATATATGATGTATGTGAACATCACACTTTTAATAAAAATGATATGTTGAATCAAGGCACTTTAGACAATTCTTGTAAATCATAGTTAAAAACAAGGTTTTGTGTGAAATGACTAACATTTGATATATATTCAACATGTCAATTACTCAGATTTATGAAATTATTTTTAGCACTCCAACAGGTCTATGACCTCAGTCAATGCACAATCTTTGATGTTTTCTGTTACAACAAACTGATTTGTTTAATAATTTTAATGACAGTAACTTGCGTTTTTATTGCAGCTGAGAGATCCAAAAGTTCGTAAAATGGCTGAGTTGCTAGAGAAGACTGGTAGTAGCTATTTCATTTCCTTCAAAGAAATCTTCAGGGACTGTGTAGCAGGTAGGTTGAGTCAAAATGAGCTTTACACTAAATTTGCCCTGAGCAGTTGCTAGCGTTTTTTATTAGAAATCTTCAAACAAAACATTTTGAAATCAGTTTTTGTGACATAGTTTGAATGATAAAAAAAAAAAGCGTTTTTTTTCAGTTTTGTTAATTTGAGAGGTCATTAGCCTGTTGTGTAATATGCAGTATGAAACTAGTCTTTTTCATCATGAATCTGTTTATATATTTCAGCATTGACTGAAGCTCAGGACATTAACATGTACCTGAAACCAATGAGACATCACTTTGAAGATTATGAACAGGCAGAGTTTGATGAAAGCAAGAAACTGTTTGGACCAATGATGAATGCCCTCTGTCTAGTGTGGTCCCACTCGGAGTACTACAACACCCCTGCTAGAATCATTGTACTTCTACAGGAAATGTGTAACATGATCATGCAAACGGTTTGTACTTTTAATGCATCCTTTACATTAAGTTCATGTCATTGAAAAGGTCTACAGCTTTCATGAATATAAGGAAATGTAAATATTTCTTATCAGGACCTGAGAACAAGCTGATTTTGGATATTTATCCATACTATACTCTCATGCTATGTTTCATGCCAGGAATTTTCCGCCGTGTTTTGTTAAAGAACAATACTGATATGTATATGTATTAGTTTAATCATTTATGACTCCTTTCCAAATTTAGATGTATATAGATTATAAAAGCCCCAATACATACAGTTGGTCTTAAACTTTTGGCAAGCTTCCAAAATGTTTTATTCTGAGGGTTAAATATTAAGGACTAAGTACTGATTATAGATCTAAATGCACTGAATAACTGATAACAGGTAGTATGTGTATTTTAATGTTAGATTAAATCTCCAATGTGTTGATTTGCTTTGGCAACTTGTGTGATAACATGATTAAAAAATTCCTGATGTTTTCAAGTCATTGTTATATATATTCACAAATGAATTTCACCATAGATTTATATTCATGATAAACTATGTGATTATTAACATGAAAATAAAAATGAAAAAACTTATTTTGATAAGTTGACTAAGCATTAACGAAATTTTAAACCGTTTTTTTTTATCAATAGAATAAATCTAATTACATATACTAATGCTGTCTAGCTGCAGGTGTCTTAAATATGGTCAGATGCCAGGATTTTTGCATTTTGATTAAATATGTCTACACTTAGAATAAATATTGTCTACACTTTGATTAAGTGTGTCTTAAAGTTGAAACAGTTTACCCTCAACTGCTACATGTATGAGTAATAAAGTATTTTTTCCTATGATCCAAGTACAAAGGCAGGTTAGCCTGCACATTAGACAGTACATGTACATGTATTTAGAACAAGATTTTTAAATCTCTTCTGCTAAGTTATACCATTTTAATAATGACACATAGGTAATAATCAGCTCAGAATTGAAAACTAGATAAATATATAATTCAAATTTTGCAAGGTTAACTGATAAAATATTTCAAATCTATATCCAGAAGCTTATTGTTACAAAGGAAGCGCCATACATTTGAAATAAAAGCTGTTTCACTAAGCAAATCTCATTTTTGGATTTGGTATGACTGAAAATGTTTTCAGGCCAGTATATTAATGGAACCACACAAGTTGAGATATAATCAGTTTAGCACATGGCAGGCATACACTTTTGAATGTGACATACCGTGATGCCTATCCTCAAAAAATTTAATGCACTCTTTGAGCCACATAGGTAAGGCAAGAGACTACTTTGCATAGTTTTTATGGTCATCTCATCACTTAACAGAACTTATTTAAGTGTGACATCATCGAATATTTCAGGCCAGTACATTCTTGGAGCCACATGAGTTGTTCAAGGGTGAGGCTGAAGAGACCATTGACAAAGTCCGCAAGGCCAGTGACGTCCTCAAGGGGTTCAGGGAAGAGTACGAGATTCATCGTCAGAAACTATCCACCTACTTCAAGGATGGTAAAGAACCAAGAGAATGGGAATTTGCTCCAAAACTTGTGTTTGCTCGCTACGACAAGTTTGTTGAACGTGTAGAGACTGTTAAGGTAAGATTTCAAGTGTAACTGTATAAAATAATTAATTTATCTTGGATTGTCAAACAGCATTTGACAAAAGAGTGCTTAATTTCACTTATGAAAATTTAATACATCTGAATCTTAGATCTTGCTAATATGGATAAAAAGTGATGATATTTTCTGTATAATTCTTCTAATTATAGATGTTTAAAGACATATTTTCTTATTGTTTCCCCTTATTTCTTTCAGATTTTGATGGAGACAGCCCTTGAGTTTATGAAACTTGAGAAGATCGAGATTGGAGGTATCAAGGGTAAAGTTCTCAGTCAACAAGTGATCAACATCTTTGAGGAGTTCCAGGTTCAATACAAGGTCTTCACTGATGCCACCTACAACTGCCTGGATCCAAATGATCCCGTAAGTTTTAGTTATTAACACTATAAATAATTGATCCCATCCCTCATAAATGTCAGCAGTCCTGTGGATAAACGAAATCACTGTACCATAATGGCATATTTTACAATCCTATACAAGTCAATGTTTATTGGCATGTCATGCAATTACAAGCACCTGCTACTTCCTGTTGGGAGTCTGTATATTTTAATTTGTAGTGTTCTTGCGAAAACAGGAATCGACTCGTTTATGAACTGTGAGTTATGAGATGACATTTTCAAAACAAGCAAGTTTCAGGGTTTGTACCAGTATCAATGTAAACAAAGAACAGGTTTTTTATCATAAAGGCATTGATAAACATTTTAAATGGCTAAGAGATACAATGAGAACATATTAACTTACTAGACTAAACATACTTGATTAATCTTCTGCAGAAATTACAAATGTAATTAAAAATGATATTTATTATCTTCCTTTGATTAGTATAATTTAGTTTCAAATTTTATCATTGAAAATAGTTTGGCATTGGTACAAACATATCTAAGTATTTTTACATTAACATATCAGTCTGCTTCATAAATTAATCACGAACAGAAATCTTCCAAGTTTATAACCAACAAAAGCTTCCCTTGTGACTGGACACCTGAAACTATGTTCAGAGTCTTTTGCTAAAGGCACTCGAAAGTTATCATACAATAAAAGAGTGCAAGGTGCTTTCACCTATTAACTTCATATGAAATATAAATCATTTTTTATTATTTTTTGTCTCAGAGTTTCATCAACGAGTACCATCACTTCGAGGAGATTGTGGAGGATTATGACCGAAGACTGGCTACCATCATATGCCAGGCATTTGATGATGCATGTGGCCTTGAGAATGCTTACAAGGTAAATTCTTATTTCACCTTTAACCTGCTATGTAATGGTCTTGCCCTGCTTTGAATCCAAGAATCTCTGTTGAATCAATTGTTACAAGTTGATGGTATATCAATGTCAAAGTTTTCAGTTACACCCCTAGGATAGAGCCTTGTCAAACTGCACTTGATTGGAGGCTGGCTTGGCAAATTGTGCACATTTGTGGCAAAAGCTCAAATCTGTATTTGTTCCAGTAGGTTAAGTGTAAATTAACAAATCTGATAATAAATTATAATTTCCTTCATACATATATATATATATACATAAGGCTTGTGCAAGGGCTGTCAAATATTGATACAACTCTCAGTTATAGTCACTGCATCAGTTTTATAACTGGTTTGACCTTCTTTTCTCTGTTAATATTTTTTATTCAGCATCTAGAACTAATTAAGGTTTCACATTTGTTTAACAGCTTTTGGATATCATGGGATCTCTGTTGGACCGCCCATTGATCAAGAAGGACTTTGAGGAGAAGTATCCAATACTTGTGGAGATGATGAACAGAGAGATGGACGTTGCCAAGGAGATCTATGACAACCAAATGAGTGTCAAACAAACCCATGGCAAGATCCCGATCCACAAGAACATGCCGACTGTCACTGGGGGGCTCAAGTGGGCTCAGGAACTAAGGGAGAGAATCAGCATCCCGATGGCCAACTTCAAGCATCTTGAACACCCGTATGTATTTCATACAAACATTAATATGGATAAACATAATTAACTTGTGTGCAAATTTTAGATCATTTGCTCACTCTGATTTTCTAGAGTAATTATTCTATATTATATATTATGATTGAGAAAAATAACCAAAATTGAAAGGGGTTGCCAATGCATTTCACTCAAACTGGGCTAAAAATAGCACAAAAATATGATTTTCAATTTTTTTTTGAGTATATTTCTTAATTTTCATTTAAAAGTGCCACAGCTGATCTATGTAAGAAATTCAAATTTTATGTTTTTTAGTCTTTTTTTACCGTAGTGGAGTTCCTTGAAAAAGCTATTCAGGTGTAAGAAATGTCTTCAAATTTCAATTGACTAAAATGAAATATAATTTACAAAACTTGTATCTCTTTGTTTCATATAGAATGTAAGTATAGAAGCTGAATATTTGTTTGCATTTTAAGTCTATTTTGTCCAGAGTTTTATTTTGTTTGTTTGAGTTAGCTTGTTTTGTTTATGATGTTAGTGATAGTAATTGTTGAAAGGACAACAAAGATCATAGAGTATGATGATGCATGTACATTAAATTTTGGTTTAAGCAAGCTTTTCGATAAAAAGTTCCCATTTACTGAGACATTAATTAATTGGACAAGCAACTGCAGGTCTAAGCTTCTTTCCATCCAATCAGCAGCATGTGCTACCCTTTTGTCATGTTTATTGATGGTTTTGATTTTTTTTTCCCATTTGAATAAAAGTTGAGTTGTGAATAAAGATTATATTTTGATTGATACCCCACCCTCCCCACCAAAATCCAGTATTTCATAGTAAATCTAAATATGCAAACAATTTAAATGAAAAATAAAATTGTTGTACTGAAGGAAGGACATTAAGGACATTATTGAGCGAATGCCGCAGGCTGAAAAGGCCAAGACTTGCACAGCAGCTGCTGCAAGAGGCTTCTACGTTGCCACTCCACCAGAGTTTAAACATCTCTGGAGGGGAAGGTAGAAATGTGCACAGTTTGACTGTATTAAATGCAATACCATATTAGAATAATCATGCATGGATCCAGATGTGGGTTTCAGATAAGGGGATCATGACCTTTTTGGGATTTGCTAGTATTTAAAAAAAAGTCTCTGAGAATAGGATACATGTATGAACTTGACATTTTATTGGTAAAATTTTTTCAAAAAGTATTGAAAATCATGCCCATATTTGATACCTGACCCCTCTGGAAAACAAGTAAATTGCCAAACCCCATCTGGAATATGCATTAGAGCTACCATAGACCGAAATTTTGCAACTCCTGTGGTAAAAATTTCTGGATCTTTGCCTGAGAATGGATAGTAATGCACATTAAAGGCCTTGGGAATTACATTTTTTTAAATTTTTTAAAATTTTTTTTTCCTTTCTTCTAAAGTTGTACAGCACTGTTAGTGAAACTGGTAACCAATGGCAATTGAGTATAATAATGATTGAAAATTAATTCTTTCATCCCTGTTTTAAAGGTTAAAGGTTAATTTGTCTTTGATTGTAAACTTTGACATCTAATTTGAATCTTTTCTTTAAAACTAAATTAATTTAAATTTTTTTCTATGACATAAATTAATATTTTTTACTTCTGAAGTCAGTTAGACTTTCATTATTTACACAGCATTTGTATATGCAATAAGGTTGTAAGTCTTTAAATTCAACTAACTATTCTTTGAATAAAATGCTGCAATTGGATAGATTCAAATTAATCTCTTACCCAAAATGTTTCTTTTTTATCTGTTCTCTTTTCTTTGTATGGAAAGAATATAGAATTTTGTGTGCTGCTTACACACTGAGCTTGAAGTGAAATTTTCACATTTTTTTTTATTCTTGCTGAATGCTGTGTTTTTGTTTTAGTGTAAGAAATGAGAAAAAAATTATTGCAGAAGTGCCAATTTCCTTAAATAAGTGAAATGTATTTACATCTTATGGTCATGAAAAGATCAGTTTTTTTCTTTGCATTCATTTATAATTAGCTTACTGATTTGTTTTTTTGTTTATACACTCAGAATTTATTTTAGTTCAATTGTGTAGGAAGCTATAAGCTTATAGACACACTTTCAATTGTTTTTTATAATGAAACCCACAGTTGTTGTCAGATGTAGGATTTACATTTTAAAATTCATTTCACAAATAAATTATGCTTTTATGCTATGCTGGTCTTGATTTTTTGTCTTGATACATTGATATCTGTTATGTCGTTAGTTGTCGTTTCTTTGTCACTTTAGCATTAGCCTGCTATTGGCGACTTAATCAACCAATGAAAGTCAATCAGTGCTGATCAAGATCAATTGGCACATCCATGCTGTCTGAATTTGGTCTGCACTGGTTGCTGATCAGTTGTTACTTATTTTTATGATAAAAATAAACGTTCTTGTTCAGATTGTTCATTTAAGATATTTAGCATGAATGTTAATTGATAAAGTGTCACTTGAATAAGAGTTGACTTAAACTAATTTACTAGCATATATGGCAATACTTGTATATTTTTCTCTGTTAACATACTGGCTGATGGCATGTTTATGCAAAAATTTTGAAACCTTGGCAGTTCAATTTTCTAAATAAACTGTTTAATAATAATATTTTCACAAAACATTAAAGCATTTTTCCCCACTCAAATACAAAATTTATAATTAAACATTTATTGTAGAATACTTAACCGTCATTGTGTGTCAAGACCAAATTTGATGACATCGAATTATAATTTTTTTTTTTTTGCAAGGTTTGAATTATGATGTACTGGTAATCAGAAATTTCTTCATTATGAAAACTGAGGAAATGTTCAAAAATTTAACTGCCGTGATGATATTGTAATGTTTTGTAAATATGAAATGTTTATTTTTACAGAGTGATGGAGAGTGAAGAAGCAAAACTGGTGTTCACCAAGTATGAGGAGATGTTACAACTTCTCAGCAAGTAAGTATAAAAATATTTTTTTTATTATTTCCTAAAATTGACATGCATTTAGACAGTGAAATTAAAGTATTTTGTGTAGAAAAGATATTGCTTCAATTTTTATATGGAAATAGAACCTTAAATAAAATTATGTTTTGATAAGTAGAATTGATAGTGAGTAAACTAGTGAACCTATTTTCATGCATTCTCCAGATTAAAAAACTTTTCTTGTATATGTTGTATACAAGGAGTAGTTTTTAATTCAATCTATCACACACCTGTGCCGATTTTTCGACTCCGTAAAAATGGTATTGCACGGCCGTGCATATATTTTTATATAATTTTATTCAACTTGTGCAATAAATTCAGTATTGAACTTAAACTCATTCAATACCCTCTATTTATTGACTTCTTGTGGTTTAATTAATATTGATTTATTTATTTCCTCTTTAGATGGGACCAGGAGATCTACAAGGAATGGATCGCCGGTGTTGATGAGGCTTGCTCGTTCAACCTGAACCAACCTTTGATCACCCGCAATGAGGAGACCAAGTTGATCACTGTCAACTTTGACCCACAACTTGTGGCTGTACTGCGTGAAGTGAAGTACCTAGAGGTTCGTGCCGAGGAACAGGTTCCAGAGAGTGCGTCTGCCATCTACACTCGTTATGACACCCTCTGGAAGTATGTGACCAACCTTGACCTCACTGTGAGCCTGTACAACAAGGTTCGAACCACAGTTCTGGAGGTTGAGTTCCCGCTCATAGAGGGCCAGGTTGCCGAGATCGACCAGAAACTCCAGCAAGCTGAGACTTCCCTGAACTGGAACACTGACGGTACTTTCATAAATTCATAGTTGAACATGCTTAGTAATGATTTTTATGCTTAATATTTTCTTAAACTATATTTATGACTCTTTATAAAAGACATGGAATTTTTTTTGATGCTTTGGCAATCTCCTTGATAAGACTCTTCTGTATAATTCAGGAGTAAAACTTGTACAAAAATGGAATGAATGTTATATTATGATCATTTGTCAGTGCAGGATCAGATTAACTCCTATTAAAATATGATAAAAGTTAATCTGTTACTGCACTTAATTGATGATATATACTCCTAGTTTAGACCCCAGGTCTATTTCTGGATACAGCAAATGTTTTTTCTTTATAAAATTCTTTAAGTCCATTATATGTGTCTGACATTTTCTAGGAATATGGGAGTACATTCAGAGTACTCGGGACCAAGTCGTTGATCTGGAGTCACGTGTGCAGCACACGAAGAGCAACGTTGAGGAGGTACAGAAACTGATGAGCACATGGAGCAAGAACCCACTCTTCACCAGGAAGGAGGAGAAGAACGACACGCTGCTCAACTTGACCGATCGTGAGGACCGTCTCAGAAAACGGTATGAAGAGATCAGGAACATTGGTGAACAAATTCATGGTCTTGTCCAGGTTAGTTACTTGATCTAAAATAATTCTAAAATATCAATAATCAGTTTTTAGCTCGACTATACGAAGTATATGGAGAGCTGTCCTACTCGCCCCGGCGTCGGCGTCCGCGTCCAGATTTTAGATTAAAGTTTTGGTGCAGTAAAATATTTTTCACTATAACTTTGTCATTTCTTAAGGTATCAACTTCAAACTTCAAATATATGTTCCTTATTATCAACCACATCTTATGTGACAAGGTTCATAACTCTAGCACCAATATTTTCAGATTTATCTCCCCTTGAACTTAGAATTTTCCTTAAAAAATACTATTTTTTACTGTTACTTCTTTATTTCTTAAGGGATCAACCTCATACTTCAAATATATTTACGTTATCATCATCCCCATCTTATGTGACAAGGTTCATAACTCTAGCACCAATATTTTCAGATTTATCTCCCCTTGAACTTGAATTTTCCTCATAAAAGTACAATTTCTTACTGTTTCTTCTTTATTTCTTAAGGGATCAACCTCATACTTCAAATATATTTACGTTATCATCATCCCCATCTTATGTGACAAGGTTCATAACTCTAGCACCAATATTTTCAGATTTATCTCCACTTAAACTTAGAATTTTCCTTAAAAAATACTATTTTTTACTGTTACTTCTTTATTTCTTAAGGGATCAACCTCATACTTCAAATATATGTACCTTATCATCATCCCCATCTTATGTGACAAGGTTCATAACTCTAGCACCAATATTTTCAGATTTATCTCCCCTTGAACTTGAGTTTTCCTCATAAAAGTACTATTTCTTACTGTTTCTTCTTTATTTCTTAAGGGATCAACCTCATACTTCAAATATATTTACGTTATCATCATCCCCATCTTATGTGACAAGGTTCATAACTCTAGCACCAATATTTTCAGATTTATCTCCCTTTGAACTTAGAATTTTCCATAAAAAATATTATTTTTTACTGTTACTTATTTATTTCTAAAGGGATCAACTTCATACTTCAAATATATTTATGTTATCATCATCCACATCTTATATGACAAGGTTCATAACTCTAGCACCAATATTGCAAGAATTATCTCCTCATAAACTTAGATTTTTTTACCAGAAAAATGTTATTTTTTATTATAACTTTTTTATTTTTAAAGGTATCTACCTCAAACTTCAAATACTTATTCCTTATCATAAACTACATTTTATGTGACAATGTTCATAACTCTTGAAGCAATATGTACACATTTATCTCTCTTTGAACTTAGGATTTTCTTTAAGAAATATAATAACTTCTTTACTTTTTAGCTCGACTTTTCTATGAAAAGGGGAGCTATCCTACTCGCCCCGGCGTCGGCGTCGGCGTTGGCGTCACACCTTGGTTAAGTTTTTCGTACCACCCCACTTTATTTCAGAAGTATTACAAGTATGGCTTTGAAACTTACCATACTTGTTCACCATCATAACCTCCATCTACAGACAAGAGTACATAACTCTGTCAAGGTTTTTGACAGAATTATGGCCCTTTTTTGACTTAGAAAGTGTATTGAGCTTGGTTAAGTTTTTTGTACCACCTCACTTTATTTCAAAACCATTGGAGGTATTGCTTTGAAACTGACCATACTTGTTTACCATCACGACCTTCATCAACAGACAAGAGGACATAACTCTGTCAAGGTTTTTGACAGAATTATGCCCCTTTTTGACTTAGAAAATACATTGAATATGGGTAAAATCCACTTATTGCCTTAACCCTTTGAGATATTGCTTTGAAACTTTTAATGCTATTTCACATCATTACCCCCATCTGTACGCAAGAGAAGGTAACTCTGTCAAGGATTTGTTTTAAAAATTAAGGCCTTTTATCGACTTAGAATCTTGGTTAAGTTTTTAGTACCAGTCCACTTTTTGACTGAACTGTTTGAGATATTAATTTGAAAGTTGGAATACTTGTTTACAATCATGATTCCCAAACATGTCCAGGAGAAGGTAATTCTGTCAAAGATTTTATTTGAATTATGGCCCTTAACTGTCAATGTTTTGTATTATAGGCAAGCACTAAAAAACTTAAAAAATCTAAAAAAATTCATTCCTATCCACTTGTTCACTTTACCATAAATTATGTCATATAAACATTGCTGTAATATTCAAGGGTATCAAACAACTAGTTCACTTTAAAAATACAGAGATTCTTGTATTGCCTTTTACTGCAAAAACTTTTTTTATTGGCAAGCAATAAAAAAGTCGAGCGCGCTGTCTTACGGACAGCTCTTGTTAAGGTATCTACTTCAAACTTCAAATATATATTTCTTATCATTACACAAATGTTGTGTGGCAAGGTCCATAACTCTAGCATGACTATTTCTAGAATTATTCCCCTTGATCTTGGACTTTATGTTAAAAATATTATTTTTTTACTATAACTTAATACATAATTATACATAATTGATTTTTCTTTCATAGTTTTGTCCTCCTTACTGCATCCAGTATTTTATTAGTCGAGCTTCGCTGTCTCCTGTGACAGCTCTTGTTGATAGATATAATCAAGGCTAAATATCATAAGTTTATGTTCATTCTTACCTGAATAATACAGGGTATATCTGAAGTGCAGCCCCCCTGGGAAGCAATAACCTGTAATCAATATCATTGTTATTTTTTTCCCTTAAGTAGAATTTATAGTAAATTTAACCTATTGGGAGCAAGATTTGTCACTAGAAGCCAAAATTGTGTTTCCTAAAGGGTGTTGCTCTGTAAAAGTACTATATTTACTGATATTTAACTTGAATGTCATATTTATAAGAGGTATTCTATTTTCGTCTGCATCATGCTTTCTGTTAAAATTTTCTTCCCTCCCAAATTTCTTTTTCAAAAATTGTTAAAGCTTTGATATTTAGACCATCATCCCTACTTCTAGACAAGAGGACAGCTCCTTTTTTTTGATATTGTTCTTTCCATAAAGTGCTGAGGGGATGATCATTTGATTACAAATTTAAAAGTGTACATACTAAAGATTGTTTAACATGTTTATATTTTAAATAATACTTTTTTTTGCTCAGAAAAATCTGGAGTTGTTCAAGGCAGACAAGACATCTGACATCTGGAAGGCATACGTTGACTATGTTGACGAGATGGTTGTTGATGGTTTCTTCAACACAATTCACTGCAGCTTGAAGTTCCTCCTGGACAACACTGATGCCAAGAACCATCCCGATGACTTGTTCAAGGTAAGAAGAAATATTAACAAGAGTAAAATTCATGAGGTGTAATGTTTCAAGATTTTCTTGGTGTGCGAGAAGAGATTTAACGAGACTAAAGAAATGAAATGCTTCGATTGGTCAATTTCAAAATTTGTTTCTTAAAATTAGCCAGTGAGAGGCTAAGGAATTGTACTAACCAATGAACATTGGATCCAGAAATTGATACATTTAATGAAACCTGTAAGTACATTGGTTTCAAATTTAAAGGAAGAGTAACTTCCAATATGTATGGTATTTTGCATTTCCTCAACCTTTCATCTGCTAGAATGTAAACAAATTTACTTCTGTCCATTTGTATTCTACAATTTTTTGGTAGATAATTATATAACTTTCCTATCTTACAGGCAATTCTTGAGCTTCAGGCCCAAGAGATGGTGTTTGTACCATCCCTTGAGTTTGGTGTACCAGATGGATTCTACGATCTGGTTGATGGACTGGTAGGAGACATCTACAAACAGGCGTCCCTTATCAAGCGTCTTGCTGATCACAGTGGCCAGGTTAGAAACATTTCTTTGCTTTTCTATTAGTTACATATATATGATTATAATTATATTGAAGATATGTGGCTATCTGTCTTTGCCATGAGTCACTTGGTTGCCTGTCAGTCCCTCTATTTCGCTGGAGAAACTGTCAAGGACCACTAAACAGTAAAAAAAAACATTCACATCACTGAATTAAAGAGATAGTAGACTTGTTGTGATTTATCTTTATGATTCATTGTCTTTAACATGGTACATTCCATCCATTTCTTTATGATTCATGCTTTTAATATGGTACATTCCACCCATTTCCTTATGATTTAGGTCTTTAATATGGTACATTCCATCCATTTCTTTATGATTCATGTCTTTAACATGGTACATTCCATCCATTTCTTTATGATTCATGCTTTTAATATGGTACATTCCACCCATTTCCTTATGATTTAGGTCTTTAATATGGTACATTCCATCCATTTCTTTATGATTCATGTCTTTAACATGTTACATTCCATCCATTTCTTTATGATTAATGCCTTTAATATGGTACATTCCACCCATTTCCTTATGATTCATGTCTTTAACATGGTACATTCCATCCATTTCTTTAAGATTAATGTCTTTAATATGGTACATTCCACCCATTTCCTTATGATTCCTGTCTTTAATATGGTACATTCCAGGCACTTCCTTATGATTTATGTCTTTAATATGGTACATTCCATCCATTTCTTTATGATTAATGCCTTTAATATGGTACATTCTACCCATTTCCTTATGATTCATGTCTTTAACATGGTACATTCCATCAATTTCTTTAAGATTAATGTCTTTAATATGGTACATTCCACCCATTTCCTTATGATTCCTGTCTTTAATATGGTACATTCCAGGCACTTCCTTATGATTTATGTCTTTAATATGGTACATTCCACCCATTTCTTTGTGATTTATGTCTTTAATATGGTACATTTCACCCATTTCTTAATGATTTATGTCTTTAATATGGTACACTCCACCCATTTTTAAATTACAATTTTAATTATAATAATAATCATCATCTACATATTTACATGCCATTAAGAAAATTAAGCTGATATTATTTTGTTGCTATTTTAGAAATTAAACCTAAATATTTTTCTTGTTAAGAAATTAAACTGAGATAATTTTGTTTATTTAGGAGCACTACCAGCCTGATCTTGAAGACATGGAAGAGTTATCTGACATGAGACAAGAACTGATGGATCGTATACAGAACATCATGAACAAGAGCATGGAGTACCGTAACTCCTTCGACAACTACGCCTACCTCTGGGTTGATGACAGGTATATTGTCTTAAATGACTTATTTTTTACCATCTTTAAAAAAGGATGATTTTGATTTGATTTTTATACTTGAACCTGCTGGAACCAAACATGATTAGCTATTGCCACCAGTATAGTCAGTCCAGCCTGCACATCTATGCAGTCTGAACAGGCACTATATTGTATGTTGACCAACTTCAAATTTTCATCTTGGTATCCCCAAAATTTGTAATTGACAGTTCCAATGATGGAAGCTGGACTAGTCCATTTAAGAAATTTTACAAGTTTAGAGTTACTGATTAAGCTTACTTTTTAAACACTTATGAAAAACTATGTTCTGCTGCACTGGTATATGAAGTGTTAAATCTTTATTTCAGGAATGAGTTTATGCGTCAGTTCTTACTGTACGGTCATGTACTCACCACTGAAGAGATTGAAGCTCACGCTGAAGATGGTGTGCCAGAGAATCCTCCAACCCTGAAACAGTTCAAGGAACAGGTAAATGTGATACTGGTGTTAAATTTAAAGTAGGTGCTTCTTTGTTATAGAAATCTTTTTCATTTAATTTATTTGCAATATGAACTGATCTTAAAACACTTTATGTATTAAAACCTTACCTTTTCAAAATTAGTGTTTTTCCCAAATTTCAACAATATCTGGATTTGAAATCAGTTATAAATGTCTTAGTTGTATTTTTAATGTTGTTAATACTCATAATTATTTAATCTTGTATCAGTATGTAAACATTAAAAGGTAGACAGCTTTTAAAATAGTTTCAAATCAAACAATTTTCATTTTCTTTGTTTTAAGATTGACACATATGAGAAGATCTATGAGGAATGTGAGCAGATCAACCCATTGAAAGTGTTTGACAGTTGGTTCAGGATTGACGGGAAACCTTTCAAACAGGCTCTCCTGAACATCATCAAGAGATGGAGCTTCATGTTCAAACAACATCTCATTGATCATGTGACCAACAGGTATTGTATAAAGTTTTCCCATATCCCATAGACCAAATGCGTTATTTGTGAATAAAGATTGTTTTTATCGCATAGATGATTTGACCAGATTCATGCAGGTATATACAATTTGTTAAACACCATGGACCAGGCTACCAACGGTTATATACAGTGAAAGTTGAGAAAACCGGACGCTGAGAAAATCGGAACACTCTAAATACCGGACGAATATTTCAGTCCCAAAATTTCCCTTTGTTAAACTTTTGCATTAAACATTGACAATAACGGAATCTGTTAAAACCGATTATCGGACGGTTGATAGTGGACCATGAAGTCAATTATATAGATAATAACCCTGACAATACCGGACGGCGAAGGTGTGAATAACCTTGTGTACTGGTCAATTGGTTTTGTCTAAAATGCTAACTGAGCGGTAATGGGACACTGATTGTCTCATTTGTTTATTATGTCCGTTTTCACAGTTTGAGTTATTGAAAGGCATAGATGTTACCCTTGTATATTAATGCCAAAATGTACCAGGAATTTTTAAGTTAAAATCAGTATAAATAAAAAATGAGTAGTTTTATACTGCGTTCCTTTTGTATATTCATTTCCCAAAATATCTATGCATTTATCGGCGCCAAGTTCTATTCCATCACCAAAAAGAATTCGACGATAGCTTTCTATAATTGACCAAGTTGAATTAATGAAAGACAGTGAAACTTTGCCAAACCTTTAAATAAGGCATCGACAATATTTACAGTGGAAGGGGGGCATTATTAAAAATAAACAAAGTAAACTATGTTCGTTAAATCATTATCCTGTACCCAAATGTAAACAAGTGCGGATATAATAGAACTGTATCGTTATGAGGTAACTGCTCTTTGTTTTAAATGAAAATTTTATTGTATTTAGATGCAATAAAGTGACAAAAATAGATAAAAAATGTTACTTTGTAACTTATCATTTCTTTAACAATTTCGTACATATGATCATGAAAATGTAAATATACAGCACCCGTTGTAAGTCAGTGCTCGGTACATAGGATTCTAAAGGGGACATTGAGAAAACCGGACCGCTGAGAAAACCGGACAAAACCCACATCCCGAAAGCCGTCCAGTTTTCTCAACTTTCACTGTATCTCGCCTACCATGTGACCTTTATGAAAATAAAAT
This sequence comes from Ruditapes philippinarum, assembly GCF_026571515.1. NCBI lineage: Eukaryota > Metazoa > Mollusca > Bivalvia > Venerida > Veneridae > Ruditapes > Ruditapes philippinarum. The sequence continues at coordinate 89,545 of NW_026865748.1, forward strand.
TTACTTTCACTCATTGAACATATTACCAGCTAGGTATTTATACAATGTTTTTTTATATATCTCTCTTTTTTTATGTGACTGACAGTTCTTTTCAGTTTGTTATATCTCATAGGCAATGTGACCTACAGATGTATAAAGTTTGGTGTATCTAATAAACAATGTGATCTTCATATAGTATTTGAATTTTCTTTACATGTAAACACATAGACCTTGTGATATATGTGTGTATTAAGTTTCTTTATCTTACAGTCCAGGCAATGTGAGCTTACTTATTTTTGCTGTACGTCATTTACCATTATGATAAGGAGGATATGTTCTTTGTATATGGAAAATAAACATTTGAATTCATCCTTTAACCGAAAAATATCTTTTTGACTTTTTCAGCTTGAAGGAGCTTGGTGAATTCATCAAGGTGACAGATAAGGGTTTGACAAAGCCAGTGGAGGAAGGACAGTTCGAGGAACTAGTTGAGTGCATGGGTCACTTGATTGCAGTGAAGGACCGACAGGCAAACACTGATGACATGTTTGATCCTCTGAAACAGACAATAGAGTTACTGAAAACCTATGACCAGGAGATGCCAGAGGAGGTTCATCTGCAGCTACAGGTATGTATTATATAATCTAGAAATACTTTTAGATTGATGAAGAAATTTATTGAAGCCTTAATGTAGCAAAATATTTCACTGACGTCCATCTCTAAAATGTCTTATATATTTGACAGTGTTGTATTTGTATAGCTCTGATATTAATTATTATTATTGATCTATTATATACCCAATAAAAGTGGAACATGAATTTTAACTGAAGTTGCAAAAATGTTTTGAAATTTTAGAACAGAAATTGTTTAAGTGATTGAATAGCTCAGTTAATTGGAAGGAACTAGCAAACTTTAAGTTTTAAAATATCATCACAGTTGGTGCATATTGGACAAAACATTGAATTTTAACCTAAATTTGTCTTGAAATTATTAATTTTTTTTCTTCACATTACTTACTAAGGAATTGCCCGAACAATGGAACAACACCAAGAAGATTGCGATTACCAGTAAACAACAGGTGGCACCACTACAGGCAACAGAGGTGGCCAATATCAGAAGGAAGAGTGCAACATTTGACGTGAACCAGCACAAATTCAGAGAAAAGTTCCGACAGATTTCGGCATTCAAATATGACTGTGAAAGACCATATGAGTCCCTTGACAAGGTTTGTAGATTGAATTGCTGCTTTTGATTGCCTTTTTTCATAGAGCAAATTAATTATAATGAGGTTTTAATAGTGGATTTTATAATAGAATAGAACAATAGTCTATAAATTTACCTTAGCCAAATTTATAGTCAACATATACATCACAATTGACAGTTGAAAATTGGAGTTACAAATGTGAAATATGATTATTATATGAAATGAAATTTTTTAAACATTTTGCAAACATCAATGTTTCTTATCTACAGTACCATGAAGAAATTGCTGGTATGGAGAAGGAGATGAGAGTTCTTCTAGACTCTGCTGCACTCTTTGAAGTGAATGTGCCAGACTTCAAGCAGCTGAAGCAATGTCGCAAGGAGATCAAGATGTTGAAGACACTCTGGGATTATGTGATAATGGTGAGGAGCAGTATTGATGACTGGAAGACAACACCATGGAAGGAAATCAATGTGGAACAGATGGACATGGATTGTAAGAAATTTGCCAAAGACATCCGTGCACTGGACAAGGAAATGAGGGCATGGGACACTTACAGTGGTGTAGAGAATGTAGTGAAGAACATGCTGACATCACTCCGTGCCGTAAGTGAGCTGCAGAATCCAGCTATCAGAGAGAGACATTGGCAGCAACTTATGGCTGCTACCAAGGTAATATTTACCAGCTGATCACTTATTTTATGAAAAGCTTCTGTAGTTCTTTGGAAATTTCATTTTCAACTATAGGTGCTTCTTAATTTAGCCAAGCGTTTGTTGATAGTGTTTTGATCAAGGTTGTTTTAGACAAGACAGTATGGCTTGTAACTGGTGGCAAAGACCATTTATATTCTTTGGTTAGGATCTTTACGTTATGATGAAAGCCTAGTCCTTCCTTCTTATCAAATAATTAATTTAATTTTTATTCAAATTCTACGGCCTCCATGGTCGAGGGGTTAGAGTCGATGACTTCTAATCAAGTTACCTCTCTGGCGTGGGTTCGATCCCCGGGAGATGCTTTGCTAGTTTAGCACGGATGAATGTAGTCTAGTACTGGTGTAACTCTCCAGGAACGATGGTTAGGAAACTACCCGCCTATCCTAACAAACAAACAAACATATTCAAAATCTCATCACTGTTTAATCTTGAGTCACAATTTCTTAGTTTTAAAATAGTGGAAAGCAGAATCCCTAAAAAAAGCGCAACACGGCAAAATTAAGTCTTAATTGAATTGTAAATATCATAGAAGCAACTTTTTGACACAGTCTAAATATTCAGTATGATATAAATTTTATCCATCTTGTACTAGAAAATGTGTCTGTATCAATATAATGAAAAAATAAATTGTGTTTTTGTAGGTACGCTTTGTCATGGACGAGAGCACAACATTGGCAGATTTGTTGTCCCTCAACCTTCATAACTTTGAGGATGATGTGAGAAACATTGTAGACAAGGCCGTGAAAGAAATGAGCATGGAAAAGGTATTGAAGGAACTTGATGTCACATGGGCTCAGATGGAGTTTGAGCATGATCCTCATCCACGTACAAAGATCACAATGTTGAAGACAAGTGAAGAGCTTATTGAAACTCTTGAAGACAACCAGGTACTTTTTTTCCCAAGTATCGCAAATGTTAGTGGTATTTGTAATGGTCGTATTTTTAAGCTTTTGTCATTATAATTTACATTCTATGGTGAGGCAAATACAAAGGTTCAGCTAAAATGTTCTATGACAATTAAATGTTAAATATTTGTATATGAAAACAGTTCAAAGACCATACACACAGTGCACACAATGTATAAAAACTGCATGCTTACAACATAATTTTTTTCAAACCAGGTACAACTTCAAAACATGCTTACCTCCAAGTACATTGCCCACTTCCTGCAAGAAGTGTCCACATGGCAGAAGAAGTTGTCTACGGCTGACCAGGTTATTGGAATCTGGATGGAAGTACAGAGAACATGGTCCCATCTTGAGAGTATCTTTATTGGCTCTGAGGATATCAGAAACCAACTGCCAGAAGATTCTAAACGATTTGATGGCATTGACACAGACTTCAAAGTTAGTTTTTGTTTCATTCTACAATGTTAGACAGCTTGAGAACAAAAATGGTTTTATTTAGATTTGCATGTCACGTGACAATGTGGGGCTAGGTATTATTTATTTGTTATCCGTCCCTGATGTAATGATAAAAACTGTTTTTTATTTATGCTTTTGATTTGATATGGGATTTTGATATGGAGGATAAAGATTATGAAGCAGTAACTGTAAAAATCGATTTAGTTAGAGTAATTTAAAAAAGACCAAGAAAGATGATAATACCTTTTATTCCATGGATTAATTGTAGGAACTTGTGAAAGAAGTTGAAAAAACCAAGAACGTGGTTGAAGCCACAAATATTCCAAACCTCTTTGAAAGACTAGAAACCCTTCAAGGTCAGCTGACCCTTTGCGAGAAGGCTTTGGCAGAATACCTCGAGACCAAGAGATTGGCGTTTCCACGTTTCTACTTTGTCTCTTCTGCTGATTTGCTGGACATTCTGTCCAACGGCAACAACCCAAGTGTGGTAAGTGTTGAACAGTAGGAAGTTTTATCAGATGTTTTTAATTAACCCAATTTAATGGTACATGTTATAGTCTTATCTTATTCATAGTTCAATATAATTGAAAACAACAGATATAAGCACAGCATTTGGATTCTGTAATTAGAAAAACTTACATATTCCATATAGTTCCCTATCCCACAATTAGATGTAAAATTGTAAAAGAAATTTCAGTGATGTTTAGATATACATATTGTATTTATTTATAGGTTGCTCGTCACTTGACCAAGTTATTTGACAGTATGGCTAAACTGAAGTTTAAGCAAGATGACAAGGGTAATGATACCAAGGTGGCACTTGGAATGTTCAGTAAGGACGGGGAATATGTTGATCTTGACGCCGAGTGTGATCTTGGTGGGCAGGTATGTAGGATATGACATCTTAGATATATAGCAATTTTGTCTTAGCTATGTCATCAGTAGTGTGTTGCACAGACTGCACATCTCTGCACATATCAGTGTGCTTTTTCTTTTAAGTTAATTGATTGAAGCTAGTTTAATTCTATTAATCTGATAAGCAGGCAGGAAAATTCTAAAATGGCACTGTGCTATTTAAAATTGAAAGCTACGAAATTATTTTTACAATCTTGTAAGAAATTGTTTGCTTTAAGGGATTTGAGCGTGGTTTAAAGTTATAATTATGTTTATAAATGTCCATTATTTTATTTGACAGATTCAGTATATAATTGAATACACTTCTCTTTCTTGCAGTAAGGTTTTACTTGGCATGATTATGTTCCATGTGCTAATGTTGATTAAATTTACGTAAATATGTCTAATGTTTAAAGGTTGAAGTATGGTTGATGAGATTATTGGAACGCCATTGTGCAACGGTCCGATACCAGATGACAGAAGCTGTACAGTCATATGATGAGAAACCACGTGACCAGTGGCTTTTTGATTTCCCTGCTCAGGTTGCATTGTGTGGTACACAGATTTGGTGGACCACAGAAGTCAACATTGCCTTCAGCCGTCTTGAGGAAGGTTACGAAAATGCTCTCAAAGATTACAACAAGAAACAGGTAAAATCATATCTGGAGATTTTCTTAATTTTGAAATGACAATATGAATCAGCATAGGGTACTCAGTTTTTGTGCTTCATGTACTGTAATATTTCCTTAAAGTAAAATTTGATATACAATAAGAGATATACTAGTAATTTTAATGCATCAGAATGTTTTATTTACAGATCACTCAATTGAACTCTTTGATTACCATGTTGATCGGCAAGTTGTCCTCTGGAGATCGTCAAAAGATCATGACAGTGTGTACTATTGATGTACACGCTCGAGACGTCATTGGAAAACTGATCGCCACAAAGGTTGACAGTTCCCAGGCTTTCGCTTGGTTGTCACAGCTGCGACACAGATGGGACGACAATGAACGTGATTGTTTCGCTAACATTTGTGATGCTCAGTTCAGATATTCCCATGAGTACCTAGGAAATACGCCACGTCTTGTCATCACCCCATTGACTGACAGGTAACCGTATAATACAAATTTGTCTTGTAGGAAATGCATGTTATCTTGATAAATCAGAGTTGCAATTTTTTTTACCTATGAACCTTGATTATAATTTATTCCTGAAAATAGTTAACAATATGTAAGTTTGCATATGATAAAACATTATTTCTGTTGTTATTGTAGATGCTACATCACTTTGACACAGTCCCTCCATTTGATTATGAGTGGAGCCCCAGCGGGGCCTGCCGGTACAGGAAAGACAGAGACCACCAAGGATCTGGGTCGTGCCCTTGGTATCATGGTATACGTGTTCAACTGTTCTGAACAGATGGACTACAAGGTCAGTGAAAATTGTCTCCCTTTAAAAATATTTTTCATAGTTTAATTTAATTACAGTCCATTTGATTTTTTTCTTTTGAAAGTGACACAACATTAAAGATGTATTGATATGAGTATGTAGCAAGTTAGAAAAAATGTTTTGGTTTTAAGAAGGTAAATCTGAGACAGAAAAAGACAATTTTACCAGATTTTGTTAACTAAAATACCGTTTTATTTTTTTTTCATTTGTTTTACTGGACTTCACTTTCTCATATTTTTAATGTTAATGTGAATTCTTGAACTTTGTTTTCAGTCCATTGGTAACATCTACAAAGGTTTAGCCCAGTCAGGAGCCTGGGGATGTTTTGACGAGTTCAACCGTATTGCTGTTGAAGTGTTGTCTGTGGTAGCCGTACAGGTGAAATGTATCCAAGACGCCATCAAATACAAGAAACAACGATTTGACTTCCTTGGAGAAAATATTGTGTTGAAAGCAACTGTAGGTCTTTTCATTACCATGAATCCAGGATATGCTGGACGTACAGAACTGCCAGAAAATCTGAAAGCCCTCTTCAGGTTTGTTTTGTCTAATTTTGTTTGTTCATATCATGTATGTGTAAGATAAAACGTGAGACTTTTTTCTATTTTTCTAAAATTTATGTCTTTGTTTCATATGTATATTTTGACATTTCTATGATTTAAACAGGTCATATGTTATGTGAATCTTAAACCAATGATGTGAAATTTCTATTATTTAAATTATCCATGTGCTTTGGTAAAAGCGCCAATATCATGATCTTTTTTATGTATTGAACAGATCATGTTCTGGATTTTTTTATATTAATAATGTAAAATTTTTCATTTGAAACAGACCTTGTGCTATGGTTGTACCGGACTTTGAGCTGATTGCTGAAATCATGTTGGTGGCTGAAGGTTTCTTGGATGCCAGACTGCTAGCCAGAAAGTTCTTGACACTGTACAGCTTGTGTAGGGAGCTGTTGTCTAAACAGGACCATTATGATTGGGGTCTACGTGCTATCAAATCAGTGTTGGTGGTGGCTGGTTCCCTGAAAAGAAATGATCCAGACAGGCCTGAAGACCAGGTATAGAATATAATTGTTTCCTTACATGCAATAACAGCAATTATTTCTATTTGGGTGTTTTAACACATTATATATAAACAATACTACATTAACTAAAATTGACACACCATGGACTGTACATGACAATGTCTTTAATAAAACAGATTGCAAAAGTAAGAAAATAGTACATTTAAATAGATACCTTGTCTTATTTTCAAGCAAGATATAACGCTTGTAATGTTAAACCCTGCTATGTGTAAGAATTCCATGATATTGGATATTTTTATTTATGATATTGGTACTCGCAAATAAAAAATAATGTTATAATAACTTCTTAATTTATTTTGGTTTTAAAAAGTACATTGTAAAATGTTAATTCTTGAAGGAATCATTTTTTACTACTGATTTTTGTAGCATCTTAAAGAATATCCAATTTTACCATGTCATGTACTATACAAATATAAAATGCGTACAATAGTTTGTAATGCTATATATCAACTTACATATATATATAATATTTTGTGTTTTCTCAATCCTGCGACAACATCTTTCTGCGATGAAGAAAGGTTCATTCATCAATCTTAATGTCACATTTTTTTAACACATCTATGTTTTTTTTCATATCTCTCTAACCTTACCTTTCATAGAATAATGTCATTGATTTAATTATTTTTTCTTTGCAAGTTTAGTCATTATATTGTCTTTAATTCAGCCATTATGTCTATATGAGCACACTGTACACACAAAAATGATGTTTATAATGATATGTGATGTACATTTTTTCTGTTAGCAAGATCTAGATTTGTTCAATCAAATCATTCATGACGACGAGAATGAATCTGCCCCTCAGGAAGTGCAAATTTCATTTCTTTGCCCACATGCAGCTAAGGTTTGTTCACGCAGAGGTCTTCGATGCTTTCCTCGTCATTTGTCGTGAACACGTTAACGTTTATATTTCAGATTCACTTGAGTGAATTTGATGATCCTATTGCACCCAGACGTTCCATCCATCCTGCTGTATTTCTTCATCAGGAGAACGTTAGAACCCTCACCTATTGTTGTTTACATTTCATCATAATGTTGTACAAATGTTTTTTCAGTATTTGGTCGACACTTTGTGGTGACACCTTGTATCAACATGACATGTAGCATGAATTAAGCACAGTTTTATCTTATTTCAGAAATCTTGACTGGAAACCGTTTAGTTTCTTTCAGTTAACGGCACTAAAACATCCAGTAATCACAAAATAAATGAAAAAAAAGCTTTGTTATTTTCTCAGGTGTTTTAACTGATCATATCAAGGATACTTAAATTTTGTAAGAAAAAATTGTAAAAGAGATTACAATCGTTTTGCATGCTATGATTTCTGGCATTTTTATTTATTGACCCGTTATCAGTTTAAACAATTGAACATTGTTACTTTGTTACCGTTTTTGTTTCAACAATTGAACATTGTAACTTTGTTTCCATTTTTGAACATATTGCATTGTTTTGTATCATTTAAAAGATGGTGCAATGTTGCATGTGACATTGTGCAGTATTTTATTTGTCAGTCAAAATGTTGTAAAATTACTTTTTTGGTTCCATTTTGTTGTCAGTTGAACCTACGTTAATGTATTAAAATACATTTTTTACATAAAGTTTAAAATCGAAGCATTACCGAACATTATCTTTTGAAATTCTTTAAGTTTAAGTGTCAGTCTGAGTAGTGATATAGTTAATTGTAGAAACAAACATTCACTTGTATAATGTATATATATGTTAGAAATAATTCACCATGATATCAACGTTGAAAACTACCAACACTTTAATTAGGAAATCATACATTTATCATTCTGACCTTAATTAGAGTTTCCATTTTTTCAGCTTAAACCTCATGTTGTAAAATTTTGAAAATTACGTCATATATTGCAAGTGTTTAATATATTTATCTAATTTTACCAGGTACTTATGAGAGCATTGAGAGACTTCAATCTTCCCAAGATCGTTACTGATGACGTACCAATTATTATGGGTCTCATTGGTGATTTGTTCCCGGCTCTAGATGTACCAAGAAAGCGTGACATGGACTTTGAGAAGCTGATCAGACAGGCAACACTTGATCAGAAACTCCAGCCAGAGGATAACTTTATTCTTAAGGTAAAATTTTTTCTTTGTATTGCACAACCACATACTAAAAAAAGGGAACAAGGTATAGTGTAATAAAAGACATAAATACGTTACTTAGTCTCTCAAGATATTTAGTGGTAATTTTAACAGCTGTCCTATAGCCTTTGATTGAGCATTATTTATTAAAAGTAAAACCAGTTAAAGTATATGACCTTGACATTAACAATTTCTTTGAAAAATATATCAGAGATAGAGCATAGTCAAGCATTTGCTTTCCTTTAGAATACTTATGATGAATTTACCAAATATTGTAACAGGTAGTACAACTACAAGAGTTGTTTGAAGTACGTCACTCAGTATTCTTGCTCGGTAGTGCTGGAGCAGGCAAGAGTAAGGTATGGAATACTTTAATCCGCACCTACAAGAACCAGGGACGCAAACCCCAGGCCATTGATCTTGACCCCAAAGCTGTCACAAACAATGAACTGTTTGGAATCATCAACCCAGCAACTCGTGAATGGAAAGATGGATTGTTTTCTGTGATCATGAGAGATTTGGCCAATCTGACAACTGACGGCCCCAAGTGGATTGTCCTTGATGGTGACATAGATCCTATGTGGATTGAATCTCTTAACACTGTCATGGATGACAACAAGGTCCTTACATTGGCTAGTAATGAGAGAATTCCACTGACACCTTCAATGAGACTGTTGTTTGAGATCAGTCACTTGAGAACTGCTACCCCAGCTACCGTATCCAGGGCTGGTATTCTCTTTATCAACACTACAGATCTTGGCTGGAACCCGTAAGTCTTTCTTTCATTCATTGAATATCATTGCTTTTATTTATAAGGATCTTTCTTTTGATTGTTTCTATTAAGTCTACATTTCATAAACGATCATGAAAGATAACGCTTTTAGATAAATGTTGATACAGAAGTTATTCTAGTTAGATTGTGTAAGAAGCATTTAGCTTATAGATACTTTTTATGCCCCCACTGAGTCGGAGCATATAGCGTTGCACTTGTCCGTCCGTACGTCCGCCAGTCCGTACGCCGGTCCGCACGTCCCGAAATCTTGTGAACGCAACTCCTATTAAACCGGATGGCAGATTTTGCTTAAACTTCCAGGGATGAACAACCTTAATGTGTAGATGGAAGTAAAGGAAGGAATTTTCGCTGGGACCAAATTTAACAGAATTATGGCCCTTTGTTATTTTTTCACTATTTACTGTAGAAATTTTGTGAACGCAACTCCTCTTATACAGGATGGCAGATTTTGCTTAAACTTTCAGGGATGAACAACCTTAATGTGTAGATGGTTGTAAAGGAAGAACTTTTTTGCTGCGACCAAATTTAACAGAATTATGGCCCTTTGTTGATTTTTTCACTATATACCATATATAAATTTTGTGAACGCAACTCCTCTTAAACCGGATGGCAGATTTTGCTTAAACTTCTGTGGATGAACAACCTGAATGTGTTGATGGCAGTACAGGAAGGAATTTTTGCTGCGACCAAATTTAACAGGATTATGGCCCTTTGTTGATTTTTTTCACTATATACCATATATATGTTGTCAGTGGGGGCATCCGTGTCATTTGGACACAGTTATAGTTTCTAATGCGTTCCTGAAACCACTTATTACAAAGCAATAAATGTAAATTTTCTACGGCTTGCCTTAAATGGCTTTTAACCCGTGCCGCTAGCAATACTAAGATTACTTGTCTGACACGTTAGCCATGCTGCCACATCTATTATATATTGTATTATGTCCGCATTTATGTCGTTTTCATATTTCATAGACTGAACATTTCTATTATTGTTAAAGCTTAAAGATCCTGTATGTTTTGTGATTGATATTGTTACTGTATGTATCACACACTTGCAAAATATTATATATGTATATAATTATGCAAATAAAACAATTTTCAAACATCCAAGAATATGTAAAATGTGTACTGCAAATATTTGTGCACATTATATTTAATCAATAAGTTACATGCATTCATTTCTTATTGGAAAATTTGAATTGGAATTTATAGAAAATAAATTTCTAATTACCTCCCTTTATTTACGCAAAATGTTAAATTGGGTAATATCTTTATAGATAATGCTTATTTGAACTTACAAGATTGACAAATCTTAATTTGAGCGTCATATTTATGAAATAAAGCCATGATAAAAATGTGTTACAGGATCTTTAATGAAGTGTTTTTATTTTACTTTTTTATTTGTTTTATCAGATTTGTACAGAGTTGGATAGACACACGTGAAGTACAGTCTGAGAGAGCTAACTTGCTGATCTTGTTTGAGAAATACGTACCAGTCTTACTGGACACCATGAAACATCGATTTAAGAAAATCACCCCAATTGTCGAGATCAGTCACGTTCAGATGTTGTGTCATCTTCTCGAGTGTCTTCTGGTACCAGAAAACACGCCGCCAGATTGTCCAAAAGAATTATACGAGCTCTACTTTGTGTTTGCATCTGTCTGGGCTTTTGGTGGCTGCACATTCCAAGATCAGGTATGATTTCCTCAAAATAACTTGCCATATTTACATTTTTTTAGTACATTTGTATATCACTTTTTCATTGTGGAAAACGACTTTCAATATTGCTATTTTAAAATGTTTTAACTTTATTTTTGCACTTAACCGACGTATTTCTTTACTTTCAAAGCTGATTGACTACAGAGTAGAATTCACAAAATGGTGGATAACTGAGTTCAAGACAATTAAGTTCCCTGCTCAAGGTACAGTGTTTGATTACTACATTGACAATGAAACACACAAGTTTGAGCCATGGACAAAGATGGTGTCTAAGTTTGAGCTGGACCCAGATCTTCCTCTCCAAGTAAGTTCCTAACTTATATTTTTTTACCGAAGTACCAGGACACATTATGCTTTCTTAAAAAAATATTGAAAAATTGTGAGAAAAAGATATATTATTATTATTATTGTGCAACATAAAGACATTTTCATCTGAGTTAAAAAAATAGTGTTTAGAGTTTATAATTATGATCAATTTTAAAATAAGCAGCAGATTTTTTTCTAAATTTTGATAAAACACTTTTGGTGACGGGAAAATTTCTTAAGAAACATATAAATCTTGAATTTAACCTTACAGGCAGCATTGGTACACACCTCTGAGACAACAAGAGTTAAATGGTTCTTGGACATGCTGATTGAAAAACGACGCCCAGTGATGTTGGTAGGCAACGCAGGAACAGGTAAAACTGTACTTATGAATGACAAACTGCGTTCACTTGGTGAAGACTACATGGTTGCAAATGTACCATTCAATTTCTACACAACATCACACATGTTGCAAAGTATTCTTGAGAAACCGCTAGAAAAGAAAGCTGGACGTAATTTCGGTCCACCTGGTACACGTCGTCTTATCTACTTTGTTGATGATTTGAACATGCCAGAAGTTGACAAATACTTCACAGTGCAACCCCACACCATGATGAGACAGCATGTTGACCACTCCCATTGGTATGACCGCGCCAAGCTTACCCTGAAGGAAATTCATAACACTCAGTATGTTGCTTGTATGAACCCAACAGCTGGTAGTTTCACCATTGACTCTCGTCTTCAGGTAAATATAAGTTTTTGTCTCGATTGTTAACTATACTGTTTCTGCATGGAGTTTCATTTCTTAATATTTACTGGAATGAATTTATTGATAAATGATTACATGTATTTAACTAGTACACGTTTTTTATAATCTAAGTAGGGGTAATAAAAGATTTTGTTTGTAACAGTTTAAACAGTTGAAAATTACATCATTATTTTCAATAATCCTATTAAAGAGAGTGCTTGTTTTTCAACACAAACTGATGATTTTATTTTTCAGAGACATTTCTGTGTGTTCTCCGTGAACTTCCCGAATCAGGAGGCCTTGCAGACTATCTATACTAGCATCTTATCACAGCATCTTGCCATCAACAGCTTCTCTGGAAATGTACAGAAATACGCTACAACATTGATCAATGGTGCTTTGGCTTTACACAACAAAGTAACATCCACTTTCCTTCCAACAGCCATCAAATTTCACTACGTCTTCAACTTGAGAGATTTGTCTAACATATTCCAGGTATAGTTATACGGTATTCTTGATTGTTTTTCTATTCTTATGCCAATGCTAACACATTTTTATGCCCCCACAATGTGGGTGCATATAACGTTGCACTTATCCGTCTGTCCGTCCCGAAATCTTGTGAACGCAACTCCTCTTAAACCTGATGGCAGATTTTGCTTAAACTTACAGGGATGAACAACCTTAATGTTTAGATGGTAGTAAAGGAAGGAATTTTTGCTGCGACCAAATTTAACAGAATTATGGCCCTTTGTTGATTTTTTCACTATATACTATGTAGAAATTTTGTGAACGCAACTCCTCTTAAACCGGATGGCAGATTTTGCTTAAATTTCCAGAGATTCACAACCTTAATGTGTAGATGGTAGTAAAGGAAGGAATTTTTGCTGCGACCAAATTTAACAGAATTATGGCCCTTTGTTGATTTTTATTTTTCAACTTGTGGCACATGTTGTCCAAAAAATATTTGACCTAGAGGCATAAGATTGACAGAACAGTGGCGTGTGGGGGAATCAGTGTCCTATGGACACATTTCTAGTTTTGTCATATCTCGGCTGTCGATCCAACTTATCTGTTTTCCTGTATAACTAAGCATCTATTACTAATTTATCTGCAAGTGACTAACCACTATTCCCACAGAATTTCTGAATCAGTTGTTATTCGATTTAATTTCCGAGATCAAGATCAGTTGTAATGGGAAATGAAGTCTCGTCTGAGGATTAACGTACCAGAGATCTGTGAAATACTTATTTGTTGTTCTCCTTATTGAGCTTGGCAAACATACATGCCATGTTCTTAATGTGTTTTAGTACTTCTTGCTGTAGATACAATCAATTATATACATAAAATTTTACACTATATTCAGTCATTTTAATTGTTGGAAAATCAAGTCTTAGAATTCAAACATTGACATTTTTCACTCATTTTATTAGACAATATAAATTCTATAAACAATTCTTTACAGGGCGTTATGTTTGCCATGGCCGAATGTGCAAAGACCCCAGTGGATCTTGTTCGTTTATGGATGCATGAAGCTGATCGTGTTTACCGTGACAAGCTTGTTGATGTTCCTGATATGGAAACCTTCGATAAGCTGAGACAAGATATTGTCAAGAAATCGTTTGAGGTATAACTTTATTTGTTTCCTTTTTTTGTCATAACAATCTTTTAAATTTGAGTTTTCACTGGTTAGACTGGGTTATTATTGAAACACTATTTGAAATTCGGTATATTTTGATAAGTTTACATTGTATCAAAATATCTGTAAATAAACCTTTGGAATCAATTTGTATATTTTTTGTATTGTAACCTGTATATTTTATTTTAGGACATTGATGAAGCTGTATTGTACAAACAACCAGTGATATTCTGCCACTTTGCTAGTGGTATTGGAGATCCCAAATATCTTCCGGTGGAAGGGTGGACGGAGCTGAATAAGATTCTTGTAGAAGCTCTGGACAATTACAATGAACTGAATGCTGCAATGAATCTTGTGCTCTTTGAAGATGCCATGTCACATATTTGCAGAATCAATCGTATTCTGGAATCCCCTCGTGGTAACGCACTGCTTATTGGAGTCGGTGGCAGTGGTAAACAGAGCTTGTCAAGACTTTCAGCTTTTATAAGCAGCTTGGATGTATACCAAATAACATTAAAGAAAGGTTATGCTGTAGGTGATTTGAAAGCAGAGCTTGCAACGCTTTACTTGAAAGCAGGTCTGAAGAACATGGGTATTGTTTTCCTTATGACTGACGCTCAAGTGGCAGATGAGAAATTCCTGGTGTTGATCAACGATTTGTTAGCTTCCGGTGAAATTCCTGACCTCTTTGCAGATGATGAATATGAAAATATTATTAATGGTGTACGAAATGAGGTGAAAGGAATGGGGCTTGAGGACAGTCGAGAAAATTGCTGGTCCTTTTTCATAGACAAAGTCCGTAGGACTCTAAAGGTTAGCTGTTCTTTGCATAAATAAAATCTAGAAGTCGTAGTATACTTATTATTTAGACAATGTAAACCTTTACATTTGTCTTGATATTATTTAACATATCATTTTAGTATTAGATTAGACTTCATTACTTAGTCTAGAGCCTTACATATGAATTTTGTACTATTTGAAAGTTAAAAATTTGTCATTGTAATTGAAGTTATGTTTTTTAGGTTGTCCTTTGTTTCTCACCTGTGGGTGCAACATTGCGTGTGCGTAGCCGTAAATTCCCAGCCTTGACAAACTGTACTAGTATTGACTGGTTCCATGAATGGCCCGAGGAGGCGTTGATGTCTGTCTCTGAACGCTTTTTGTCTGAAGGAACTGAATTAACTGTAAGTGGCATTTCCATGTGCTTTTCTAAGTTCTTTGTTAGAATGAAGCAGTTTTTGATGGATAAAAATAATAAAGAGTTTATCTTTCTCTATGAATGAAATGGAAGCTTAAAGTCTGTACAAATGAAATGGATAAAACTGTAAAAAATACATTATTTGCACAGTGTCCTGTTAACAATAAGCAAGTCTGTTTTTAAAAATTAAGCGTGGAAGTATATCCCCTTAGTGTGAGTGTATGTATTGTTATATTCTTTCAGCCTGAGTTATGTGGTTCTATTTCACAATTCATGGCATATGTGCACAAATCTGTCAATGAGAAGAGTCACCAGTACTTCACTAATGAAAGACGTTACAACTACACCACACCTAAAAGTTTCCTGGAACAAATTGCATTGTACCAGAATCTGCTAAGCAAAAAGAATACAGAGTTACAGGCAAAGATTATCCGTCTTGAGAATGGTCTAGAAAAATTGAAGAGCACTGCACAACAGGTATAATACGATAATAAATGACAATAGAATTTATTTCATTAAACTAAGAGATGAATATGATAAATTTCTAATTATCACATATTCGTCCCTACAATTTTTTTTTATGTTAAAAATGGTTAGGCCTTAAGGGGCTGTTCCTATTACCTCCATATGAAATAAATTATATCATAAGATATAGTGGATTATCATGTTTTCTGCATTAGAATGCTGCATTAATTTTTTTTTCATTTTGTCAAAGATCACATTTCTAGTGTCTTTTGTCCTCATTTTGTGATTTAGAAAATTTCTGTAAGAGGTAATGAAATATTGGCATCACAACATTTACTTTTGTTCAAGCATTCAAATATTTCTATTAACTCTCTAAAACGATACAATTGGTTATCAAAGCGGAGAAAGTACAATGTTTAAGTTCAAAAATATTTTGCAACTACTAGGAGTAGTATAACCACAGGAAATTAGTGTATTATTGACTGAATTATTGAGGTACAATTGTTTCCTTTATTTGCATCAATAGGTAGATGATTTGAAAGCCAAGCTTGCCTCCCAAGAGGTTGAACTTGCCCAAAAGAACGAAGATGCCAACAAACTTATTACAGTAGTCGGTGCAGAAACTGAAAAAGTATCAAAAGAGAAAGCTATTGCTGATGAAGAAGAGAAGAAGGTGTCAAAGATAAATGAAGAAGTATCTAAAAAGGCAAAAGATTGTAGTGATGACTTGGCTAAAGCAGAACCTGCTCTGCTTGCTGCTAAAGAAGCTCTGAACACATTGAACAAGGTTAATATTTTGGTTTATGATTCATCAATACACGCATTATACGAAATTGTCATGTAAAAGTTTTAAGAAGAGACAAATGACTGGAACAATATAACCAACAATGTAATAAGCTTCCATAGCTTACATTTATGTTTTGCTTTACTTCAGAATAACTTGACAGAATTGAAGTCTTTCGGTTCCCCACCACCAGCTGTAATAAACGTAGCAGCAGCTGTCATGTGTCTGTTGGCTCCTGGAGGTAAAATTCCCAAGGACAAGAGCTGGAAAGCTGCCAAGAGCTCCATTATGTCAAAGGTAGGTTTCACATTGAAAATCGTTATGGTTCAGTGCTTTTTCTTCGGGGAGTTAAATAAAAAATTGTTTAATTAACGTTTCATTTTTCGTTTTGAGATTTGTTTAAAGGTACTCGGATAACACAGTTTTGAATTATATTATAACGGAATTTTGATATAACTGAATTATTTCTGTTTATTCTTACAGATTGATGTTTTCTTGGATAATTTGATAAACTATGATAAAGACAACATTCATGAGAACTGTCAGAAAGCTGTTCAACCATACTTGAACGATCCTGAATTTGACCCTGAATTCATTCGTGCAAAATCGTTAGCTGCTTCCGGTCTATGCTCATGGGTTATTAACATTATGATGTATTACACCGTATTCTGTGAAGTTGAGCCCAAGAGAATTGCTCTTAATCAGGCCAACGCCGAATTGTCAGCTGCCAGAGACAAATTGCGAGTCATTACAAACAAGATTCAACAGCTTGAATCAGATTTAGCAACATTGACAGCTGAATTTGAGAAAGCTACAAATGAGAAGCTACGTTGTCAACAAGAAGCTGAGACAACTGCAAAGACAATTGAATTGGCTAACCGTCTTGTAGGAGGATTGGCTTCAGAAAATGTCAGATGGGCGGAGTCTGTGAAGAACTTTAAAGAACAAGATAAAACTCTTCCTGGAGATGTCTTAATGATTACAGCATTTGTGTCATATGTAGGGTGTTTCACTAAACAGTACAGAACGGATCTTCAAGAAGACTGTTGGATACCGTTCCTGAAGACTCTGAAAAATCCCATTCCTGTCTCAGAAGGCCTTGACCCTCTTTCCTTGCTTACAGACGATGCACAGATTGCTTCTTGGAACAACGAAGGTTTGCCAAGCGATAGAATGTCAACAGAAAATGCCACTATCCTAACAAACTGTGAAAGATGGCCTTTGATGATTGATCCTCAGCTGCAAGGATCCAAATGGATTAAGACACGCTATGGTGAGGACTTGAAATTAATTCAGCTTGGTCAGAAAGGATATCTTGATGCTATTGAACGGGCTGTTTCCAATGGTGATGTAGTCTTGATAGAAAATATGGGTGAATCAATTGACCCTGTATTAGATGCTCTTGTTGGAAGAAACACAATCAAAAAGGGACGAGCTATCAAGATGGGAGATAAAGAGGTAGAATACCACCCTGATTTTCGTCTTATTCTTCACACTAAATTGGCTAACCCACATTACAAGCCTGAGATGCAAGCACAGACAACTCTTATCAATTTTACAGTTACAAGAGACGGTCTTGAAGACCAGCTATTGGCTGCTGTTGTCAGCAAGGAAAGACCTGATCTTGAAAAGTTGAAATCAGATCTGACACAACAACAGAATCAGTTCACCATTACCTTGAAGGAACTTGAAGATAACTTGCTTGCACGTCTATCAGCTGCTGAGGGTAATTTCCTTGGAGACTATGCCCTAGTAGAAAACCTTGAAACCACAAAGAGAACAGCTGCTGAAATTGAAGTTAAGGCTGAAGAGGCAAAGAAAACTGAAGTTGAAATCAACACAGCCCGTGAACATTATAGACCAGCTGCAGCTCGTGCATCTCTTCTATATTTCATCTTAAACGATTTGAACAAGATCAATCCTATGTACCAGTTCTCTCTTAAAGCATTCAGTGTTGTATTTGAGAAAGCTATTGACAGAGCTGAACCAGCTGAAGAAGTTAAATTTCGTGTTGTCAATCTCATTGACTGCATCACATTTTCTGTGTACACATACACAGCAAGAGGTCTGTTTGAGAAAGACAAACTTATCTTTACAACTCAGATGTGCTTCCAAATTCTTCTGTTGGCTAAAGACCTCAATCCTGTTGAGTTAGATTTTCTTCTTCGTTTCCCAGCTACACCGAATTTAACAACACCTGTAGATTTCCTCAGTAATTTTGGTTGGGGAGGAATCAAAGCGCTTTCTAACATGGATGATTTCAGGAATCTTGATCGTGACATTGAAGGTTCAGCCAAACGATGGAAGAAGTTTGTTGAGAGTGAATGTCCGGAGAAAGAAAAGTTCCCTCAGGAATGGAAAAACAAAACTTCCCTTCAGAAACTATGCATGATGCGTGCGCTACGCCCTGACAGAATGACGTATGCACTACGATTATTTATTGAAGAAAAGATGGGCACAAAATATATTGAAGGTCGTGCTGTTGAATTTGCTAAATCTTATGAAGAGTCTGGTATTGCAACTCCCATCTTCTTTATTCTCTCCCCTGGTGTAGATCCATTAAAGGATGTAGAGAAGCTTGGACAAAAACTTGGATTCACAATGGACAACGGAAATTTCCACAATGTATCACTTGGTCAAGGTCAGGAAATTGTTGCTGAACAAAAGATGGAACTCGGCTCCAAAGAAGGACATTGGGTTGTCTTGCAGGTAAGCCCCAATGCATGTATATTTGTGCTTATTAAGTTTTATTACACGAAGTGGAATGTAGGGGAATGATCCGAGTTGGCGAAATTTTCATGTAAATTTTACTGACCTAATGTAATTTACTGTCATTGTCATTAAAACAGTGTTGATATCAAAATGTCAGGGATATTTATAGCACAATTTGTACGAGCTAAAGTCAAGTTGTTTTAGTCGAAGTCAATTTGTTTTTGTCATGCTTTACACATTTAAACAAGAGTTTTGGTAATCAAGAATCAAGGCGTTTCCTGGTTTTAATTAGACTAGTATTATACAATCGGCGGTCTTTTCTACTTAGTTATATCATGTAGCGACCCCCTTACAAATTGCGTTATTTTTTTTCAACAGAATGTCCATCTTGTGGCAAAATGGTTATCTAAACTAGAGAAGAAAGTTGAAGAATACTCAACTGGCAGTCATGAAGCATACAGATTATACATCAGTGCTGAGCCATCCCCCACTGCAGATTCGCATATTATCCCACAAGGAGTTCTTCAAGCATCCATTAAGATAACCAACGAGCCCCCGTCTGGAATGATGGCCAATTTACACAAAGCACTCGATAATTTCACACAGGTAAAAATATCTTATTATATGGATTCTCTTATTAACTTTTTTTTTACTATAGTTATTTATATTTTTGCAGTTTCTCATTCAAGCAACTCGACTTCTTTACGGTTGGTTAAATTCGTTAAAATGCAAATTAAAACATCGTACATTGTGTGAAAAAGTGCACGATATTACCAGTACATGTAAATAACAAATTTATCTATTGTCAAAGCAACTATAATTAATTTAATTACAGGAAACACTGGAGATGTGTGCAAGAGAGACAGAGTTTAAGGCTATCTTATTTTCACTCTGTTACTTCCATGCCGTTGTTTGTGAAAGAAGGAAGTTTGGTGCCCAGGGTTGGAACAGAGTGTACCCATTCAACACAGGAGATCTGACTATCTCTGTCAATGTACTCTACAACTATTTGGAGGCTAATCCAAAGGTGATATTTTAATAATTTCACTTAATTAAAATATATAATGTAACATCACATTGTTGCTTCATGTATTGTGTACATTTAAATATACATGTATGTATTAGTTATAATTGAGAAACAGCTAATGTTAACGTTTCAATGATACTATTGAAAACTGCGACATTTTATTGCAAAAAGTATAAGAACAAGACGTTTATAAATAAAAATCTGTACATAAATATTTCAGGTACCTTGGGAAGATTTGCGTTACCTGTTTGGAGAGATTATGTACGGTGGTCATATTACTGATGACTGGGACAGAAATCTCTGCCGAACCTATCTTCAAGTATACATGCACCCAGACATGGTATGGTTTGCTTTTAATCATATACATTACAATATTTGATGTTAATTTTATGTATGTCTGCCAGAAATGAATTGCACAATGATATCTGTGAATCTAAATTAAAATTCTCCGCATTTGTGTATTTTATTTGTTTTAGGCATCATTTATTATAGACTTGAAGAGAAAATCTAGCATTGACAATGTTATATATTTTGTTCTAATTATCACGATTTCGTTACCTAGTTAAAGTTTGTTTTTTATTACGTATTAATCATTTTCTTTTCATCTTAATTGATCTCCAGAATATGTTTTTTTGTTGTTTATTTAATTTCTTAACGAATATCTCTATAAATTAACAATTGGTGCTCATTTTTTATAGTTAGAGGGTGAGCTGTATCTAGCGCCTGGTTTCCCAATTCCACCAAACACGGACTACAAAGGTTATCACACTTTTATAGACGAGTGCTTGCCACCGGAGACACCATACTTATATGGTCTGCATCCAAATGCTGAAATTGAGTTCTTGACCAACACTTCAGAGAACTTGTTCCGTATTGTCTTTGAAATGCAGCCTCGTGATTCAGGTGCCGGCGCTGCTGGTGGGGTCAGTCGAGAAGAAAAGGTAAGCTTTAGCTCTCAGCGAAATGTGTTTTCCCCATTTTTCTATATTTATTTATACCGCAAAGGACTATAAGTTTGGTTGCTGTCTTTTCACCATTAAGATTGATAGAACTTTGGTATGCCAAAATATAATAATATTGAGATTAAGCATATTTTTCATCTTGTCTTCTTGTCAAAATTCTGGTTGCTATTTTAAAATGAAATGTTGGTTCTTAAATATCTCAAAAAGACCTCAAATATTACGCTTATTAACCTTGTTTTTTTTAATTATGCAACTTATTTTTTCCTCTAGTTAGACGTTAAGTTTATATTTCTAACTAGTATAGAAAACACTGTATACTTTCATATCTGTTTTAATAGCAATCCCGGAAAAATGTTAGCCTTGTCTAAATCAATATCGAAATACAAAGTGTAATTTAATTGCTTCATCTCTAGATCAAGACAATATTAGATGAAATTGTTGAGAAACTCCCGGAAGAGTTCAACATGTTTGAGATCATGGGTAAAGTTCCACCAGAGGAAAGGACACCGTACGTTGTGGTAGCCTTCCAAGAATGTGAAAGAATGAATGGATTGACATCTGAGATAAGAAGATCTCTAAAGGAACTTGATCTTGGTCTTAAGGTATACATTTATATTTTTTTAGTAGACACGTAAAGTTCGTTCATTAAACATGTAAAATAGTGATGTAACGTTGAATGCAAGATTAAAGTTATAGTATATTAATAGTTAGTGTATTTATTGAAATCATTCATTATATTTTTTCACATAACATACAACGTTATGGTATACAGAAAAAGAACTTATAAAATAGTTTCATAAACGAGCCGGTGACATGTTAAATGCTGTCGTTTTGAACGTTTTTTTCCAGGTTTTCATTTTATTGATTTATTAAAGCAGATAGTTTGATAACACTCTTTCGTTCTTCTTTAAACAGGGTGAGTTGACTATCACAGCTGATATGGAAGATCTTGGAAATGCTCTTTTCTTGGATAACGTACCAGCATCATGGTCAAAGAAAGCATACCCGTCATTGTACAACCTTGGACCTTGGTATCCGGATCTGTTACAGCGTATCAAAGAATTGGAAACGTGGACCTCCGACTTCCAACTTCCGGCCGCTGTCTGGCTCGGTGGATTCTTTAATCCTCAGTCCTTCCTTACAGCTATTATGCAGCAGATGGCCAGAAAGAATGAATGGCCACTGGATCGTATGTGTCTACAGTGTGACGTCACAAAGAAGTCGCGTGAAGACATGGCGGGACCTCCACGTGAAGGCGCTTACGTACATGGTTTATTTATGGAAGGCGCACGATGGGACATGCAGACAGGTATGATTAATGAGGCTCGACTGAAGGAACTTGCCCCTGCCATGCCTGTAATATTCCTGAAGGCTATTCCAGTAGACAGGCAGGATACTAGGAATATTTACGAGTGTCCAGTATACAAGACAAAGACCAGAGGTCCAACATTTGTCTGGACTTTCAACCTGAAGACAAAGGAGAAACCAAGTAAATGGATTCTGGGAGGTGTTGCTCTCCTTCTTCAAGTCTAAGACATTTTATTGATACGATACAATACTAGAGACATTTAATATATATGATACAATACTAGTTAAACATATACATTTAATTATTTTAACAGTGTTTACTTTATTATTGCAAAGAACAATGATTTCAAAATTGAAAAATGATTATGTGTTGGGACATATTTAGAAGAAAATAGATCTGTGTTTAGACTTTTTTTCAGAGATGGACACATAATGAAAAATAAACGTTTTGTTTTGTTGTGATGTCGTGCTTTTCCATACATTTGTGCTTAACTATTAAGATTTGCATATTTTAAGCAAAAGGTTATAATTCATTACTTTGTGATTTAAGTAACCATGTCTTAATAAAACGAAATTGTTTTTAAAATTTTATTATAGGATTTATTGACTATTTTTTCATATTATTGAATTATTTTATATTAAATATACGATTTAATTATACATTAACTTATACATATTTTAATATTAACATAGGGTTTAAAATGTCTTATTTAATTAATTGTATACCAGCATGAATATGTGATATTTTAATTTTAAGATTTTTTATGAAGTTTTGCTTTTTTTTGAAGTGTGAATAAAACTAATGATGAATATGTATTGACTTTCGTTTGTCTCCCAAATAAAACAAAACACGAAACTCGATTAATGTATGTAGTCTATGCTTAATGAGTGTCCATCCGCCCACAAGGGCACAAATGCAGCTTTCGCTGTCGAGTACGGACCCTCGGACATGTCACCAGTTATGCCCTTAAAAGTTAATTTTGAAGCACAAAGTGATGATAATTTACCTCCATGCAATTTCCACGGAGTATTATGAATGATATGAATTTTGAGCCAAAAATAGGTCACTGAACGGCGGTCAATGAGAACCTAAATGTATAGTAACCTGTGACAATATGAAAGGGTAGCCCTGAAAAAGGCTGTTGGTGCCAGCAAATGGCCTGCCGTTTAAGCCGTCTAACCGTGCAAGGGCCTCACGCACCCTAGCACACCATCCTCGTCGATCAAAGGCCTACTTTGTAGGGACACTCCCCTCGGCTTTAGTCAGGACACCGGCAGCTAGCTTCATACAAGCTTAAGTCGTGCCGCCTTAAACGTAGCCCCGAGCTGTAGAAAACATGCGAACTTGCCGCCTTAAACGTAGCATTGGTCCTTCAATCATCTGCGGATGCCCTGTGTCTTCTCAACGACGTACACATACTGAGGGAAGAGAGAAGGGAACTCAATCTAGTAATCTAAAGATCTCGAGCCGCGGAGGTTCAAACCCCGTCAGAGACAAACCATTGTTTCCTTGAGAAAGACTTTTTACAGTCTTTGATCAGTATTGGTTGGGGCCAGGTATGTACTCGCGAGTGTATCTATAAGCCTGCAGCTTTATTCATAACCAAACTAAAATATATTCTATATAATTAAAGCAAAATCGGATTTTTTTAGAAAAATTGATTTCCTTGTAACACACTTTTCCTTATTTTCCAATATTACATAAAAATCTGAAGTTAGTTGTAAACATTGGTCAAATGTAGCCCTTTTTTTATCGTTTAAACATCAATTTTGATACTTTTGCACGAAACACAGGTTTAACTGGTAATTTGGCCGCTTTTCAAAAAAAAAAAAAAAAAAAAAAAAAAAAGGAAAAGTAAAAAGACAAAAACATCTCATTCAACTTCGTATATTGCTATGCTTTCTATCTTTTCCATCTAAATGTCCTGAACGAAAAGAGAATTAAAAGTTTTACACCTGACATAACGTGAAAATATCAACAGTAAAGATTTCAGATGTTAAATTGCAAACATGTAAGAAAAGGCCATTGTCTCATGTATATTAGAATTAAGTCTAGTTGTTATACTGTGTTATCAAATCATACTGACGTAAAGATGTTGAATTAAATGAAAAAAGCATATTCGAATATCAAACTTCTTTTTTTCTTACATGCTTTTAGATAATTTTGTAAGATATGAGCCGCGTCATGACAAAACCAACATAGTGCGTTTGCGACCAGCATGCATCCAGACCAGCCTGATCAGGATCCATGCTGTTCGCTTACAAACCCTATTACAAGTAGAGAAACTAATAGCGAACAACATGGATCATGATCAGACTGCGCGGATGCGCAGGCTGGTCTGGATCCATGCTGGTCGCAAACGCACTATGTTGGTTTTGTCATGACGCGGCTCATATTACTTTGTTATATTTTAATTGAGGATGCAATGTATTTTTTGTATTTCGGTTGGGTTTTAAGTCAAATCGACACTGTAATATTCATATGGCGACAGTCCAGCTTTGGTGGTTGATACGGCGACGAAGTCCTCTGGTTCCCATTTGTGCATTATTTCTAGGAACGCACATACACCTGAATAAAACAACTGAAGTTCCTTAAACTAGCTAGATATAACTTCCTCACAAAAAGAATCCGAAGACCATGGTGGGATTCGAACCCACAGCGCGGTTGGGGATGATGGCTTGGAGTCATTTAAATCGACCACTTGGCCACGGACGCCCCTTTGTGGGTACTGTACTTAACTTTAGAAAAAGGTGAATAATTATGTAACGTATTACTGTCGAATGAGGAGCCATGATTATGGTATATTTGGAGCATCAGCCTACGATCAAAGAACACAGACACCTTGAGGACCAAGCCACTTATTTATTTGTTTTATTTTATTTGTTGTTGTTCGAAATAGTGAAAAAGACGTATTTCGACCTATCAAATAAACATTTTTGTCCGATTAGAAAAACAAAGTCCAGAAATATATGAAAATACAAAGGTGTCCAAATATCTAGACGTACGTCGCGCAGTTTAGTTCTTTTTATGGTAAAAACAGTATTTAAAACATAACCCGAAACACGCGCATTTTTATGTAAAACAAACATCACAGAGAAAATCGAGGGATTCAATGTAATTAAATTTAGACAAACGCATGCTTAACCTTTTACATATCACTCGACATAATTGGAGCTAAATCTGCGACACGTAACAAGGCATTGTACAAGTTTTCACCGTGTTCAGCGGGGAGATTTATTCACGTTTCACACGTCCTATCTTTTGATCATGCTTTGCTAGCTGACAATTTATCGTAGCTCAACATTGTAATTAGCCCTGTTATTTCGCCGTAAATTGTGTAAACGATTTGTTGAATAACTTTCAAAAACAAGGGTCGATCGTAACTTTCTCGAAACAAATTCTTTTTATTATTTATCTAGAAATTGTATCTTTGATTTCAAATTTAAGCATGTACTCATATACCATCAATATTTGGTCTAAATGTTGCTCTTTTAATGAAATAATTGCCATCGGTTTCTTTCGCAGATAATTAAGTTGTGAGATAGGAATTAATTAATGAACACGCAAAAAGTAAATATAATTACTTACTAAAGCCATATTGTTTACCATTGGATAAATGTTTTAATGAGATCAATATCTGAAAAATGAACTTCATCATTTAATGCTCAATATACAAATATTGTCATTTTAAGAAAAGAAAGCTCAACTATTTCTTTTTGAGTCTAATTCCATTCACCTTTCCAATTTGCGTAGGGTTTGGGAACCAACATTCATAATTGTGAATGTAGTAAGCAAACCTTTCAGAATTTGAAGTTTGATTAGGAAATATTCTTTTTACATTTTGTAACGCTAGTCTTTATTATTGATTAGTCCTGGATGTGATTGTAACCAAAACAACCCTGGAAATTCATTGAGTTTTCTAAAAATTTATTATCCCAAAAATGGAAACATAATAATATTTACGTACTTTCTGAAAAACCCTCGATACTCTTCAGTTTTGAAATCGCCAGCATCTGTTATCTTTTAAGTAACACGTGACATGAGATTTTTGTTGGCTCGGGTATAAAAGCAACAGAAAACTTATGACCGAACAGGCCTCCTGGATTTTCGGACCTCATCACGTTTTCCCAACGTCTTTCAAAGTAAGTGACTTTTTTATATTCAATATATTTACAACTCAAACTTATATTATCAGTTCAATAAAAACAAACGTTTTTCTTAAGTTTTTGACATACTGTCTTCTTCAGAAAAAAGACGTTTATTAAACTTATGAAATAATTGTGTAAAAATCTTGGAACATACAAAGTCATTTTTTTTTAAAAACTAATCTTGTGTACACAATATACATTAGAAGAAACAAAAGATATATCGGTCATTTAATTAATTTGTTTAGAACTTTAATGTATTCGTTTTCATAAAGTTATGATATTGAGGTCGTAAAATTAGTATAGAAATTATTAATATTTTAATGAAATTAAAATATGCTAATCATAAATCTTTATAGAAATTGGCAATTTTAATAAGTGACAATAGAATATAAGTATTAAAATTGCAACTGCCTCAAAAAGCGATATTATAGACTCTATTTGATTATTTTGAAAATTTTCATCAATGATTAAACTATTGTAAATATTGATAATGTTATAAATGACAAAACAAAACAAAATACAAAAAAATACATTTTTAAATTGAAACTGGAGTTGCTTTCTGTATTCAAACTTGCAAAACAAAACATACAATTTATGTAATTATCTTCTTTCATTAAACTTACTAAAAAGATATTGATTTCACGCAAGTTTAAGAAAGAATATCTATATCATCCGCAAATTTCACTTTTGATAATTTATTAAAACATATTGACAATACTTTCTTGAAACGAATGTAATCATGTTCTTTAAAAACATATATACAAATACATCATGGTATAATAAAACCCACAGATCCTTGGCATTGTTAATTAATGTTCATAACTATTTATATATTGGTACAGTTTTTTTCCAAAATATTTTTTAAGATACACTAATGATCATGCAACGCTGGCTGTTCATGTTTTCTTACACGCTTCTTAAAGCTTATTTCTGTGTGTTGTTTTGAGCTCGAAATATCTCATTTTTTAAATGATTTGAGAGGGTATACTCGTATTACATATTAAGCAAACTGCTGTTGCAGCCAGTTTTTTTTAAATGTCAGTTAAGGAGCTTAAAGGTCGACTAATGAAATATTGTATATTCAAATTTTTATAACTATTATTTAGTATTGTATATTCAAATTTTTATAACTTTTACTGAGTATTTCAATTTTTTTATAACTATTATTGAGTATTGTATATTCATTTTTTTTAACTATTATTGGGTATTGTTTATTAAATTTTTTATAACAATTATTCAGTATTGTATTTTCAAGTTTTTATAACTATTTTTGAGTATTGTATAATCACATTTTTACAACTATAATTTAGTACTGTAAATTCATAAGGTATTGTATATTCATATTTTATGACTATTATTGAGTATTGTATAATCAAATTTTCATAACTATTATTGGGTATTGTTTATAAAAAAAATTATAAGTATTTTTGAGTATTGTATAATCTCATTTTTACAACTATTATTTAGTATTGTATATTCAAATTTTTACAACTATTATTTAGTATTGTATATTCAAATTTTTATAACTATTAGTGAGTATTGTATATTCATATTTTTATAACTATTATTGAGATAATAAATTATTTGTTTGTTTGTCTAGAAGTTTACATCCTTTATACATATATTGAGTCAATAAGGAGTCTGCAATTTAATCTTATTACTTTTTGATATCCATTTTTAAAATTTGATTGAAACTAATAGCTAATGATGTGTCAATTAAACTTACATTCAAATAGATTATATTAGTGTGTTACAATTAGAAATGTGGCAAAATTCAAATATATAACGCATTTATGTTAAGAAGATCTTTACTGTAAATTGCAAATGTGAAACATCAAATTTGTCTTATTAACAAGAAAAAATTAAGTTGTTAATTGATTCTCTATGTTCGACACAAATATCAATACATTTTTTGTTATTTTCATTATCAGATTAAATTTCATAAACTGTTTTAAAAACTATTTTATTTCCATTTAGAACACGTCAACAATGAATGCAATTCAAATCACCTTGATCTCTGCCTTGCTGGCACTATGCACCGCATACAGAGGTAATATATTTTCACATAGTTTTATACGCGTTATAGAAATTTAAAACAATTGAATAAGAGAATGTTTGTTTATCTTGTTATGATATATGAAATTATATGGTGTGATATGATATAAGATATATTACCGAAATTTTTTTTTATCATTTGAAAAATGAAAAATACTTAAAATATTTCATACAGCTTTCAATACTTTGTTTAATGGTCATAAAACTTCTTTATTTTAAAAATTAAATAAAAAAAAATCGTGAATGTTGTTATTCTCTTTGTTATAGAGCGATAAATGAATTTTAGATTTTAACATAAAAATAATGTCTATATGCAGGTGGCGGTGGCGGCGGCATGATGATGCCAATGATGCCAATGGGTGGTGGAATGGGTAAATGTTATTCATTATTTATAAAAGATGAAATACACCTTTTTTAATCATATCAAAATGATTTTATAATTGCATGTTTATTATATGAAACATATCTATATATCAGTTAGTATATATTTTATCTAAAAATATGGACAGTAAGAATAATTGATATATAAGATATATGCATTTACGGTGTTACAGGGTTATATTTTAGTATGATTCACATTTAAATGTCTTATAAATGACTTTCGTTCAGGCATGCCAATGGGTGGCGGTATGATGATGCCCATGGGCGGCAAGATGGGCGGTGGAATGATGATGCCAATGGGTGGTGGAATGATGCCAATGGGCGGTGGTATGATGCCAATGGGAGGCGGTATGCCGATGGGCAAAATGGGAGGTGATTAACCTCGACTCATTTGCATGAAAATAAAACAAAACAAAATATTGTGCAGTTTTTAATCTTAATTTTATTCATAATACATGAAGATTTTGAGATTTTCAAGATTACATGTAAAGCAATAATAATATATATCACTTGTTCTTGCTTGATTTACTTTGTTTCCTCTCATTTTAGGTATGCCAATGCCTATGCCAATGCCAATGATGCCAATGCCTATGCCTAAACCCATGCCGATGCCAATGCCTATGCCAAAACCGATGCCTATGCCTATGCCCATGCCAATGCCTATGCCAAAACCGATGCCTATGCCAATGCCAATGCCTATGCCAATGATGCCGATGCCAAAACCCATGCCAATGATGCCAAAACCCATGCCAATGATGCCAATGGGTGGCGGTATGATGCCAGGTGGCATGGGTAATCATTTACAAAATCACAACATATTTATTTCACATGTTTAAAGATAAATGATTAATGTCAATATTGACTAAGGATACTGCTTAAAAAATAAGAACTTTTTTATCTGAAATAATCCCCTCCCCTAAAAAACCCCAGCAAATTATACACTTTTTTGTTTTAAACAAATACATATTGTATTGCCCCTTTAAAGTGAAATCTGTCGTTTTTTTGTTCATTAAAAGCAGGAAAGCCATTGCTCAGTTGAGTAATAACACTTTTATAGCCTGTACAAGCCTGAAAACAAACATATATATTAGAATTTGCAGCAATGACAATTAAGCCAATTTCTTTGAAACTGAATTTTATTTTTAAAGACAGAAACTACAGTAACTTAACAAATATGCATCATTTATTTTAATCATATTCTCTTATATTTCAGGAGGAAAACGTAAGTATACCTGCGTAATACGTATTATTACATTTATTTTAAATTCTTAATAATATTATGTTACAATTTGAATAAATTTAGTATATTCAATTCTTAGTAATATAATGTTACAATTTTAATTTATTTAGTAAATTCAATTCTTAGTAATATAATGTTACAATTTCAATTTATTTAATACATTCAATTCTTAGTAATATAATGTTACAATTTTAATTTATTTAGTAAATTCAATTCTTAGTAATATAATGTTACAATTTCAATTTATTTAATACATTCAATTCTTAGTAATTTAATGTTTCTGTGTTAATATGTAATTGGTCTTTAATTCTTTGTAATTGATTGTAACAATATAAATTAGCTTAATATATTCAATTCTGAGTAATAGATATTACAATTATTATATATAAATAATATAGATTTATATTAAATCTATTTATAAATATAAATTTATATATATATAAAAATATTTACTAATTTTTATAGTAAATAAAAAATTACTAGTATTACTAGTAAATACTAGTAATTACTAGTATTAGTAATTACTATTCAATTAGTAATATAATGCTACAATTTTTATGTATAAATATGTTCAATTCATTGTAATATAATGTTTCTGTGTTAAGATATTTGGGTTCTTCAATATCTCTTTAATATATTGTAACAATGTTATTTAGCTTATTCAATTGTTAGTAATAAAATGTTACAAAAACGATACATAAAGCATATTCAATTCTTAATAATATAATGTTACAGTGTTAATACATTTCTTAAATTTCGAGAGTGATTGCAACATATAACATGCAATGCAAAGAATTAAGGTTATTAAATTCTTAGTTACATATTATAACAATATTATTTTATTTATCCTATTCTATTTTTAGAAACTAAGTGTTACAATAATGATATTTTTAGCCTATTCATTTCTTAGTATTATAATGTTACAATGTAAATATATTAAGCGTATACAATTCTGTGTGTTTCCAGAAAAGGTCAAGTAAAAATAATTGTACAAAAAGGGAACTGTAAGAATTACTGAAATAATATATAAATAACATTTTTATCATTATTTTTTAAATACACATATATCAAACAAATAGTACGTTCCTTCTCATCGTATGGTACGTCGTGTACACATAAGCAACTTTCAATTACAGTAAATTGTTCAATATGTTATTTTAAAATGTTTGAAATCAAAATTGCAGGCTACAAGCGTTACGCTGGAGGACGAGGTTTGTTCTACTTCTTTCTAGTACTTGAATAAAATAAAGAGAAAACGTTCTTTTTCTTTCTTGTACTTAAATAAATTCACTTAAATAAAGAAAAAAAGCCGATATTTAACCAGAAATTATATTTCCAAGAAATCAAATACAATACAAATTCAAGTTGATATTAATTTTATCCAAATGACTTTAAAATACCTTGGCAACACCAATTAGGATTTTGCCACAATAAGTTAATAAAGTTAATTTATCAAACCTCCTTTATAACATTTTGCGAATAAAATTCGTCTAAGTCTGTCTAAATTCAGTTGAAAAAGTACAAATTTTAAAATACTTTTCTGTTAGAAAAGAAAGATGTTTTATAAGGTATAAGAGACATTGTTTTCAAATCAAGACACGACTACTATCATGAGTGTTAAAATATATATTTCAGGCGGTATGGGTGGCGGCATGCCAATGGGTGGTGGCATGATGCCAATGGGAGGTGGTATGATGCCAATGGGAGGTGGTATGATGCCAATGGGAGGTGGTATGATGCCAATGGGAGGCGGTATGGGTAAAATGATGATGCAAATGATGATGCCTGGAGGAATGGGAGGTATGCCAATGGGTGGTGGAAAAATGGGAGGTGGTATGATGCCAATGCCGATGCCAATGCCAATGATGGGAGGTATGGGAGGTGGAAAAATGGGTGGTGGTATGATGCCAATGCCTATGCCAATGCCAATGCCTATGCCTATGCCTATGCCAATGCCAATGCCTATGCCAATGCCTATGGGAAAAGGAGGTATATTCATTAGTACAATAAGTTCTTCTGATTATGATATGACAGCAACAAAGTAAATAAAGCAATAAGTAGGAACCGTACCGTCATGCAAATGATTTATTGATTTCTGAAGAACTGATCACAGTTTCTTTGTTTTTCCAGCATTAAAACTGACTTATAATCCTATCATGAATACTTACAAAGATACAAAAAAATAATCAGATAAATATAAAAAAAGTAAAAAAGAAACAATGCATGTAACAGTTAGTGGCTCTACAAGATTGAAATTCAAGTCTTTTATCTAAAATACATGTATTTTACGATATACACTATTATAACGACAAAAAATTGCTTTCCTATATAACAATACCAATAAAGGAATGGGCGGAGGTATGCCAATGATGCCAATGGGAGGCAAAGGAGGAATGGGCGGCGGTGGAATGATGATGCCAATGGGCGGAGGTATGCCAATGGGTGGCGGCAAAGGAGGAATGGGTGGTGGAATGATGCCAATGGGCGGAGGAATGAAACGTAATTTAATTTAATCTTTTTTTTACGTTTCAGAATATGTACTTTTGAAAAACAAAAACAAATCTTTTTAAGGATAAATGCTAAAATTCTAGTTAAAACAAAGTAATATTTGCATGTCCCATTTAAGGGAAGATTGGATTTACAGTTATATATTCCTTGGATTAATTCGTTAGGCTATTTAGATTGCGATTTCTGAGTATTTTCCACTAATAATTTCTCGAGTTCTGAAACATGCCAAAAAGAGGCATTTTTTGTTAATTTATACCTAATTTTAGGTCATTTTGTCTTCGTAAATTATTAACAGTAATATTGTCAATATTGCAACATGTTTAAAAGAGAGGACGAGATGCATGTTGAATGTAGGAATTAAGTAGCATGTCATAGAAGTCAACAAAATGAAACAATAACCTCTTGCACTTACTAAATCTTTAATGTTTCCTTGCAATTTATTATAACGATCTGTTAATTATTAGCAAATTGATATGTTTCATTCATATAAGGTGACGATTTGGTTTTAAAAGATTTATAATCTTCATCACCACCCTTAATGCATCTACATATATTGTCACAGGTAAGCCAATGGAGTGAAAGAAAGTCTATGACAGATTTTCTTTGGCTTACGGAATAAGAGTCTTCAAGCTTTCTTTTTATGTCAGAAAATGGACAAAATCAGCTTTTGCTTGTACTAAAACAGAAAACGTTAATTATAAATTCTATTTCAGGATAATTACTTTATAGAGCCGCATTTTCTCTGCGAACAAAAATCATAGAAAGAACTGTTATTTAATGCACCGTTAAAAACGATTTTTGTAAGATGCGATATATCCAATTCATATGCAAGCTGCATTTTGTGTAAATATAAAAGCATGATGTTAAAAAGGCGGCAGCGAGCGCAGCTTATAAGCACTTTCAGTTACTCAACGCGTGTGACACAATGCTGCAAAGACACAGGCAAAGAAACTGAAATGGTGTTCTGAAAGTCAGTCTTCTGAAATTTAACCAGTACAAGGAGCATAATGTTTGCTAAAACTTTTCGACTAAGCTGGGGGTTACATGTTCGTTACAAAAATCATTATATTCGATGCACTGTTCGACAATTTTACTATACTAGTTTGCATGTTTTATCTTCATTCCACGATTTTTTTCCTTTTCAAAAGCATTATTTAATCTTAATACAGTTTGTAACGAACAAATAG
Source organism: Ruditapes philippinarum (assembly GCF_026571515.1). Taxonomy (NCBI): domain Eukaryota; kingdom Metazoa; phylum Mollusca; class Bivalvia; order Venerida; family Veneridae; genus Ruditapes; species Ruditapes philippinarum. The sequence continues at coordinate 123,518 of NW_026865748.1, forward strand.
TTATATAACCAATCAGTGTTGGGTAAATATAATGATGCGCAGGGATACCGAGTTAAAAATCCTAAATAGTGAAGACTAATTTGAAATTATTGTTGAGTTGATACATGAAGATTGTCCACTTTTTTTAAACATAATCGGCTGCTTTTTTAAATCAACGCATTCATGATTTACGAATCATTATAAATTTTTAAAAGCGATGATGCCAATGGGTGGTGGAGCAGGAGGCGCAGCAGGCGGAGCGGGGGGCGGAGCGGGAGGCGGAGCCAGCGGCGCAGGTGGCGCCGGCGGTGGGGATTAATGCATGTATGTTCGTTAGCTTTTTGTGTTGATAAAAAAGAATGTCTATAGTACTTTTTCAAAGAGCGTGCGTTTATGATGAAAAGAGCTATTAATATGTTAAGCAGTAGTTATAAATATTATGGACACTATACATATTAAAATTCGTCCGTTTGAACAGAGGTTCCATCTATTTTCATACAAAGAAATTAACAAACGTTTTAGGTTTTATTTATCCGACATTATGAAAAACTTAACTCTTTAAATAAATTTCAGAATATTAAGTTTGTATTCGGTTTGAGCCGAAACGTTGCAATATCTTGTTATCACAGAAAAGTAGGAGTGTCTAATCATACTTGACCTAGGATAGATTTCAGGAGATTGTTTTTTAATTTTTACTGTTATTGACACTGATAGTGATGTTATTTAATATTTATGTACAATCTTACACTGTATGCAACAATAAGATAATGTAGAAACTGAAAAGTAGAACTCTTTTGATGTTTTTTAAAGTCACCCCGACATTGTGAAGGTCATAAAGCTTTACTGGCTGAGGAAGACCACCTCAGGTGCCCATTCTAGCATTATTTCAGGCACAAAGGGTGCACTTGAATAGTACCATCGACTTTCTGCAAGCTGATCTGGATAGCTTCTTGAAATGAAAGAATTTAAAATCTCTGACGGGATTTGAAATTTGGCGGCATTAACCACTTGGCCACATGAATCTTTTATCATATAAATAATGCATTCGTTACTGTAATAAAATAACCTCATGTGATGACGTTAGTTGGTATTTTAATTACATGCAATGTTTTTGGTAGCAGTTATAACTATCTATTTCAGAACGTTTATCAACTTCAAAGGAGGTTAACCTTTGTGAAATATATAGTTATTCATTAATAGATAGTTATTTATCAATAGATGGTTATGTAATAATTGTTTCCTGAGTGGTTTCTAACAAAGTTGTTTTAAGCCATCTATAAAGTGTCTCAGAACATGATTCTCAAACATAATGTATAAATGTCTTTAACAATTTTTCTTCTTGCACATTTCAGCAAAAAAGTATTAATCTAGAAGGATCGTCTGACGGATTTTCCCAGGGATATTGGCGATGATTTGTATACAATCAGGAATCCACCCGCTTTTCCTCATAGACATGCACATCGGCGTATCATCCATAAACAGCTATTACGAGTTTTATATTTATTCTTCGCATGTACTTTAAATAAACATTATCATTACACACGTCACCATGGATCGTGAGGATTCTGCAAAGAACGACAAGTTAAAATCATGAAATATTGACGACGTTCATGATAAAGACGAGGCCATAACTTTGATGGTTTAAAGAAATACGTCAAACCTTTGAAGCAGGTGTTACAACTGGGCAGCATTGAAGTTATTTTGTATCCATTTATAATACGTGGTAATGACAAATTGACAAATACTCTCATGCGTTGATGTAATATAAAGCTTGGCTTATACGCCTATGTTCATCTCTGTTATTTTCTAGCTGTTTATGTTTTGTTTGTGTAAAATTATATCGGAGTAATGCCAATAAAATTAGATGCATTTTGAAGAATTGTGTTGTTTTAATATTTCAAATTAATGAAAGCAAGTTACGTGATAGTAAGTAATCATTTCGAAGTTTGTTATATCATCATTTGTTTCCCTTTGCATTAAAATACATTGTAGTCCCCTTTTACATATCCGAAAAGATTGTTACAGACAAACGTGGCAATTTTATTACATAGTTTAATATGTTTTAGAAATAACTCTGAGTTTGTAACTCTAATCAGAGGTCTAGAAATATACTCAAACAATTTGTAATACCATCTGCGATAAACAATCACCAAATATTCCTGAAATATGCACTCTTATTGGAATCTAAACAGAATTTATGTGAGATATACAAATCTCCAAATTGGGTAATCATATTTTGGACTTCCTGTAAAATGTACATGGAAGAACTGAATATAAATATGATTTTCATTGGTCATTTTAAAATTACAAACTGAAATCAGGGAATCTCATTTGACATTCCGAAACTTACTCCAAACCAATATTGATGAACATCCAAAATTCACATGTGGTCATAAAACACTTTATTTTCGTTGATCATGTTTTGCCCACTAACTATAGATATTGTTTAGTAATACAATACCATATCATCCGGTCAGGACTTGGAATAAGAGGTTGTATTGACAGAGAAGATAATAAACTGTTTACTGAAGTGCAAACTTTTATTAAAATTTCAAAACATTTTAACAAAATTACAATCTAAACTATATATGTTCCCTGTGTAAAACAAATCGCTGGTGCGTTGGTCGGGTATTGGTAGTCTTACAATCTACCTAAATCATGTGAATTATGTAACTTTAATTTTGCAAGGACTTTGCAGTATTTAAGAACATCTATAATAAAATGGTATCAATGTTTTATTTCGTCTATAGAAAAATTACAAAATATATGTTGTTTGTCAGTTAAACATAGAAATATTCATAATGCAATGATGTAGCACTTGGAACAGCAATTACATCATTTTGGTTAACCTTAACCATACAATATAAAATTGCAAGGTATCACTCTTTAACAATTTGACAAAGCTTATCAAGATAAAAGTGAAATAATAATAACATTAAAATAAAAAATACTTTTTTATTCAAATTCGTATCAAAAATACAATAGTATCGAGGAAATGTTTAATTAAACAAATTATTTGATAATAATACTCTTAAACTCTGTAAATAGTATATAAGTTCTAAAATGGTAAAGGTACTTCTTAAACCTATATTAATAAGCATTTAAACTGGTTTCTTGAACGTATAATAATTATACTAAACTGCAAACATAAACAATCATATTCAATGCCATTCAAGTTGCATGTAAAAAGCGGAATAGTAAAAGGAAGAGATTTAACAACAAAAACTAACAGTCGAACACCGCTGGCAGATTTTTATTGAGTTTTACTATGAAAGATCGTGAAAGTGCAACATCTCTCACGCCCATGGCTTAGACGGGGCGGTTTTCAGTCCTGCAAACTAACAAAGGTATTGGAATCTATAAAGACACAAGTCCAGAAAATATGAACACCAAGAAAAGTACGGAATCATTAATAATTGCCACCCAGCTTTGATCACTTACAGTTGTGAAAATGAAAAGTCTGGAAAGTGAAAGTCTAAATATTACATCAAAACAACATTTATCACAAAACATATTTTATTATTTTTACTTTTTTATCGTCGAGTACAAAACAGAACAGAACTATTCATAATTAAGAATTAAAATAATATCCATTTACATGCAATTGAACAAAAGCCAAAATATAGACATAAAGTTAAAATAGAGTTAAAATAAAATGCAAGTTTCAAATGCTCAGTTATACGAGTGTCAATACGTACAGATTAACAAATATGTATTATATAATACAATAAAAAGATGATCCATATATCTTTTAAACTTTACATTTATTTGATCGTTGCAAAGTTTTAATAAATGAAAATAAATATCTTTCAAAAAAATATCTCGTGATTGTAAAGAAACTCAATTCAGGTCAAAGATACTGTAAAGTTGTAAACATAAAATTTTCATTTTTTACATACTCACTTAAAACGAGGAAAGATGCAAGTTAATGATAATATACTCAAAATTAAATTAAAAATCGTACTTTTGTGCTTTTCTTGGTCCAATTTGAATTAAAAGCTCTTAAGCGCTTTTCATTGTTTGCGATGTTTTAGAATTCTGGAAAACAGAGTGAGCGAACTGAAATTTTGCACGCCAAATTATTGGTCCAGTCAAATGGCAAATGGTCAACAAATCACAAAAAAGTATTTCCCGTCAAGTTATGTCACCAAAACACCGCACTGAAGTCCTTGTAAATTCGAAGCGTTTAAGTTTCAAAAGCTCATTTTATAATGACCTCGTTTCTTTTCCAGTTCAGCCCTTGTATACATTTCTTTCTAGATCATTATAAACGATGCCATCGTGTTCGACAGAGATATGAATTTTTGCAAGTACATAAATTCTCATACATGTTTCTTAAATTGTAGGAAACAAACGGTGCGATCGTGTCCGAGAATGATGTTAATTTCTAAAAAATATGCGCACTGACATATGTATCTGGCTATTTTAACAGCCGAAAAATAAAACAATAGTAAGAAGCAACAAATATAACTTTACTAAATCTGTTCTATCAAAAGATAAAATATATTAATATAGTAACTAAACAGGGACACACGTATCAAGTAACCATTATGGAAGGACGTTTAATTGTGTTTTGGATTTTTTCTGATTGACTTAAAGGCGACTCAAAAAGATTTCTTGAATATTTTGTTGTATTTTTCCCTTTTCAAATTAAAATGAAACTTTTCTTTAAACATCTATATGTATATATTATATATATTTTTTATTATTTGAAATTTATATTTTTTTACATATTTTTTTTGTACAACTTTTTTTCATAAATTTGAAATCCAATATATTTTTTCCCTGCCATATGCTACATTTTTGCACCAAGTGACCCGTATGTGTGAACGTATTGCCATAATAAATGTTCGATATAATTACTCATTAAGTGGCGATATTTGATTTGCAACCATAGTGTGTAAATGTACTTTTTAAAACCTTTCAATGTTTGATAATTTTTCAGAACCTAGTTTATATTCAGGGAAAACAACTAGAAAGTAAGATACAAATGGATGTTGATGTTATCTGCAAAATAACAGAAACATGGAAAAAAACACCAAAGTATATTTTTTGTGAAAATCATTATTATACTAATTGACATGCCATTAAAAATAAGATAAAATAAAATAAATAAATAAATAAATAATGATTGAAAAGGGAGAACCCTAGAGAACAATGAAATCATAAACAAATAATTAATAATTGCATATTAGATTTTATCTAGCATGTTCACAGGAGATGATGGAGCATCTCTCATCGTTTAGTTGGTCACTAAAAAAACAATGATCCCAAAGGATGAAAAGATATAACAACACAATTTTAGAAATATTTAATGTTTAGTCCTTGCATGATTAAACTGAATTAAAATATAACAACAATCGTTTTGAATATTGAGTGAAACGGGCGATTTCATAATTAAACTGAATAAAAAAGATAACAACAATAAAATGAAAAAAAAATAGCATTGATTGTTAAGTCCATGCAATTTTGTATGCATGCATAATTATTTACAAAGCTCATTTTGAATCAATGTTTTAAACATATCCTTACATTGAACGTTGTCTAACTTTATTAATAGTTTATAGGCCTTACAAAACATTGACGAACATAATTATTGCCGGCATCTACAAACAAATGTTATTTCAAAAAGTTAAAAAACCAAACCATATATATGCTTCAGTGTCTACACCTATTTGACGATAGCTCCATCAAGAATGACCATACGTCAGTGCAGATGAAAAAACAATGTCTGAAATGAAATATACAAACAATTATTTAAAGAATATCATACACATTCATGTATCATTAATGATAACTATAATTGGTTAGTAAAAAAATGATAGTTTTGTTTAATTAATAGATGATTAAAATAAAACATTGTTATATGAATTAAATGTTGTTGTTTCTTTGCTCGACAAATGTCAATTATTTCCACTAAGGCTTTAATCTTTCACCTGTTGCCGTCATTGAAATCATAAAAACAATTAAACATCAATGACTTAGCTTCACTTATGATCTTATTAGTATAGGTTAATACAGGTCATGCTATTTTACATTTTAATAGCTTGTATCTAAGATTATAAATACATACTTTACATATCCCTTTCTTTGATCACACCTTTAATATTTTGCCATAAAGCGACACGAAAATGTAGTTAATATGTAAGTTAAATGTTTTATGTGTAACTTTATGTGTAATTTTGTATTGTTGGTTAATTGCTTAATATGGTGTAAAATAAGGGGTCATCCAAAAGAGAAAAAAAATTGACAAAATAAAAACAACAAAATTTTAATTTGTAGTTCCTTTCATTTTGTTTTTTGTTTTATTGTAGCATATTTTCTTTAAATAAGATACATGGCTATAATTTCTACAGTAATGCTGAACGAAACTGGACTAAGACTTGATTAACATTTTCAACTATGTTTGCTCTCGTCTATAATAAGCAATGAACATAATTGCCCGAATAAGTACACACAGACAAACACATAATACAAGCGCAACTGAAAAGAGTTCTAGTATGTAGTTATGTTTGTAATATTCGTTGTTTAAAGACATCAAAGCAAGAATTCATATCTACACCGATATTGTTTACCCTCATGTTACCCAAACTGCGATTTCAAGTCAGGTCAATTGCATTTTTTAGATCAGAAACAAAAACAAATAATTGAAAATATCCTACTCGGTTTTATTGAGTCTATTCATGAGAGGCTATGAAAAGAGGAATATCTCTTACACTCTCATAAACAATTATCTTCACACGAATGTTAATAATTATTGTTGTATGTGTTTAAAAGTCCATTCTTATAATAAGCAAAACAATATGAGTAAAGAAAAAATGCTAAAATGTTCAAGCCTTACATTTAGGTTTTAGATCATGATGTGGATAAAAAATATAATGCACGGTTTCACAACATTTTTACCAGCCCTTTGAAAGTAATTATGGGTCACATGACCAATATTTCCTGAACTTATGACTATATAAGAGACTAAAACACTGAGACGGAGCAGAACCACTGAAACCCTAAGACCTCGCATCACTTCCACAAGTCTTTCGAATGTAAGTAATACATTTTTTCTTGCTTTGATTTCGTGACTTAAGTAAAAATAATTCAAATTATTTCAGCTTAGAGTAAAATGTTTTGTAGTTCAAATGATGATCATAATTTATTTTCGTGTTCTTAGGTCTTTGATAATTTGTAGTTTTCAATATATTTACATTTTTATTTATATGAATCTATTGATGCACATGCAAGCTATGAAAATTGTACAGACGACGCTTATATTCAGTAAAAAATATGAATGCCTAATTCATGGATCATGCAGGATAGAGTCCCCTTTGCCATAGTTTCTAGCGATAATTGAAAGATAGACATTGAATTTTAGTAATAAATGTAAATAAAAAACATTCAAGTTTAATTTAATAAATACGTTAATTGTCAGAAATATACTTTATAAACTAACATTTCTTGTAATACTGACAAATATTCATTTGCTTTCTCCTTTTGCAGAACTGATCAAAATGAACGCAGTTAAAGTCATGATGATCTCCGCCTTGCTGGCATTGACCAATGCATACAGAGGTAAGAACAATATTGAAATAAAATAACACGATCTTAAGCATAAAGCCAAAATTTAAAAATAAGTATTAAACATTTATCAAAACGAAAATATATCTAAATAAAAAACAATATTGATTTAAGTTATGTAACGAAATGCGTAAAACACCATTTTAATAGCCTGCACGTTTAATGTACATATTGCATACTTTTTTGACAAGGAATCTAACCTACAATGATCTTTACTCCTTTTGTTGAATATAATTATTTTAGTACAAAAACTGATATTATATGCCCCATTATTTGGACTGTAAAATAATTATCAAGAAGAACACTTGATTAAGTGATATGAACAATTTAATAATGCAAAGTATAATACAGGTGGTGGCGGTCGCGGCGGCATGATGATGCCTATGGGCGGCGGTGGAATGGGTGAGTACGATTTTGTTTTACTCTCAAATGAAGAATATTAAATATGAAGACTTGAACATTAAATGAATGAACAAAAATTAAATATTATTATGTAATCTATTTTTATTTCAAAAGTGAATGACCCGCTAAATATAAGTACAATAAACTAATATTATAGAATTTGATTGAATAAAATTTAAATTATAAAAATGAATAAAATTTGAATTTAATTATTCCAGGTGGTATGGGTGGAGGTATGCCGATGGGCGGTGGTAAAAATGGAGGCGGCATGGGAGGTATGTAGTCATGTTTCTCAAAACTTAAAATTTGATAAAAAGTGTGAAATATCTAATGAACACCTGTGTTGAGTGAAAATTGAATGATGTATCTTATATGAATAGGAATGCAGATGCCGATGCCGATGCCAATGCCTATGCCAATGCCAATGCCAATGCCAATGCCGATGCCAAGACCAATGCCCAAAGCTATGCCAAGACCTATGCCAATGCCAATGCCGATGCCCATGCCTATGCCAATGCCCATGCCGATGCCGATGCCAATGGGCGGAAAAGGAGGCAAGTCATATTTGTTAATCAAGATAATACAGATAATATGTTTTAAGCCTAGAAAAGTATATTTTATTTTCATTCAATATAGTTAATAGCATTCGTAATTATAGATATTAAGCAAAACTATAATCATTACTGATGAATAATAATAGATTTATGCAATGTTCATCCCAGGTATGGGTGGTGGTATGCCAATGATGCCAATGAACGGTGGTATGGGAGGTGGTATGCCAATGGGTGGTGGAATGAACGGTGGTATGCCAATGGGAGGCGGTAAAGGAGGAATGGGCGGTGGAATGATGATGCCAATGGGAGGTGGAATGGGAGGTGGTATGCCAATGGGAGGTGGAATGGGCGGTGGTATGCCAATGGGAGGCGGCAAAGGAGGAATGGGCGGTGGAATGGGTGCTGGTATGCCAATGGGCGGTGGAATGGGCGGCGGTATGCCAATGGGTGGTGGAATGGGCGGTGGTATGCCAATGGGAGGCGGCAAAGGAGGAATGGGCGGTGGAATGATGATGCCAATGGGAGGTGGAATGGGAGGCGGTATGCCAATGGGAGGTAATATATTTTATATAACATATTATATCTCTTTGTTCAATAAAAACGAAAGATCTTGAATATTAAAACATAATTTCGTTATGATGGTTCAGAACAAGAATCTCCTTTTACGTTTTGAAAATATGATTATTATTTTTTAAGATTTTTGCGAAGATCTTCTATGACATTCATTTTAAAATTGTTTATTTCATGCCTGGAATAAGTTAAAATTAAAAAAAAATACATCAACTTAAAATGTTTTATCACATTATGAAACCTTGGTAAAGTAATGCCTATTTATTTCAACCTTGTTTACTCTAACAGGTAGAAAGTATTAAAAAATTCCGACTGGATGACAATACCTGACTTTGCCATGGATTTTGACGATGCTACAATCAGAAATATAACGTGTCAATCGTGATGTGTATTCACACCGGCGAGTTCTCGGATAACAGCACCAGTATATCAAATTAATGAACACTTTTATCTACACGTATAAGAAGAAGTAAACTTGAAAATCAGACTGTAAATGGTGTACATTGATTACTATGTAGTCAAGAGACATTGTGCATCTATAGCTAACTGATATTAACTAAAAACCAAAATAGATCTGCTTATTCGTTTCATATACTGAGATTAATGTGTCATGCATTTTCACCTATGTTCTCGTCTTTTTGTGTTGTACATATTGGAGTTATGATAATAAAATGCATTTTGAAAAACAACGTTGTTTATCGTTTTTAGTTACCAATGCAAGTTAAGTAATTATATATATAGTATGGTATGAATTATTCGATATGTACAGAAAAAAGATATACCAGAATGACATCAGAAACATCAAATTCTATTCCTAATTAGCATTTTGAATAAGCTTAAAAGATATTTGACTTTGTAGTTAGAAGAGTATATGTTTATATACCTGCTTATAGACCTGCATATGGATGGTATGCTGTTCGTTATATTAGTTTATGTAAGAAATATAAACAATGCCATATGATATAAACTCTTTACCAGACCTTTTAATAGAAAAAATGGATTGCTGTAAAGGAATGTATTTTCACCTTTACTTTTTCAATGTCGCAACGATGCATTCCGAATAAAGTATCAGTGTACACATTACACTGTTTCCGTTGTTTACAGATATATTACTTTACTTGTTTGCCAGCTTCATCTTTGGTCAATTGAAGATACGCTTCTTTTATTGCAGAAAATTATCGAAATATAGGAAATATTCTTTCTGAATATGTCTAACTGCACAAGCTATGCTTGGAAACCTGCTTTCCCACTTTCCCTATAACTGGCCGAGTCAATTTTGTCCTTCCTTAGAAAAAACCCTGAAAGTTTGTTTTTATAATGACAAGATGTATTTGTACCATGTTTACTAAAAGTGTTTATAAAACATAGCATATCTTTTCTCTGTGTACTCAAAATATGTTCATTTTACATTTAATAAACGAATGTGTAGAAAGCAATATTTTCAAATATGAAATTTAAGCATAGTTTTTCTAAAGTTTACTTATTTCATATTATTGAGAGGCATTATGAATTTGGAATATTAATGTATATTTAATAGAGTGTCTATAAAGAGTTTATAAGAATTAATTTCCGAAATGCATTTGATTAGGAGTGGAGATTTCACCGAATGTCCTTTAAGTTATGAAATGCTGTTGTTACCAAATTGCATGATATTTGAAACATTATTAAAACTTTCGTTGTTTTTTTTTGTTTTGTTTCTATTTTCAAAATTATTAAACTTGTCAAGATAAAAGTAAGTATGCACAATAAACATTTCTTTAGAGCAAGTATACACATATCCATTTTATATGACAAATACGCTAAAATTCCATAACATAAAAGATAGCATCCATTACAAAAATCTGGAGAAAGTGTGATCCCTCCGAAGCATTAATCGCAACAAAATTACATAAAAAATGCAGACTCGGTTTGATTGAGTCTGTACATAAGGGATCATGAAAAGGTGTTACATCCCTGATGCCCTCTAGCACCGGCTTGAGCGGTTCTCATTTTTCAAGAGCGGTACTCACTTATCAACACATAAAAGTCCTGGAATCAATGATCCCGAAGGACCAGAAAAATATAATAACACTAAAGTAAAGCACGGGGCAACTTTTTACAGCTGCCACACAACACTTGACACCTGCTGTTATGAAGTAAAAAAATCTGGACGACCATGATTAAAGCATATGTTCACGACTTATTTTCATCCCGAACAGATGGGATTACATTGTATCTCCATTGAAAAGAGAAGTGCAAGGGACGAAATACTTTTTCATTTCTCACATAAAGCCACGGTCTCAGATAAGTTATCATAACGTATCACTAAATTGTAAGCTTAAATGATTGATAGACGGATAACATCTTACTTGATACGGATCTTCTTCCAAAAGTCGATAGCAATAAACAAATCAATACTTTGAAAAGAGAATCTATCTTGAAGTATGCGGAATATTTTAAAGAATTTCCTTTCGAACATTATCTTCAAACAAATAATACTTGACGATTGAGTTAACAGATGGAGAGGTAGAAATAATGACATTTTGATAAGTTGATATGACATAAAATCTATCTTATAAATAACATTTTCAACTTTAAAAAATATTTTTTAAAAGTAAAAATTTACAGAAATCAAAAAACTTTTTCCCTGTAGCTTTAGTTTTTAAATGATGATACATTTGGACGGTAATTTAAAAAGTGTGAAAAAATTGACTGAGTACTGCTTTGTGCAATTGGCACACTTAAGCCTCTTTGAATGGGGAGACTAGTGTTACTCTTTTTTATTGCCCATCACAAATTTTCACTTACTTATATTTTCTAATTCTTTTAAATGGAATTCTTAAGGTTTATTGAACAATGATTGCCCTTTTAAAGTTTGTGTTCGTTTGACGCAATTAGACCTAATTTTGGACCTTATTTTCCAGTATGAAAGTGGTTTACAAGAAGAAAAATGTCTCTAACACTGCTTTTAGCTGTCAAATTTAAATGAAGATAGTCTCTTGAATTGTCAGTTTTAGTGATGATAATTTATTTAAAATGATATTATTTCAGATCCATAATTTTCGATAGGCGTAATTCAGGTTTCATTTATCCTTTATGCTCAGTTCTTCTGCAAAGACAACAACAAGAAAAGGCTGTCCTTGTTATGAACAATTGGCTATATATCCTCTATTTTCGAGAACATGCTGTTAGGGTGAATAAACAAGAACATAAAGACTTAAAACATCTTTTATTATTGAAAGTAAACTACAAAATGTCGTTCAAAATATTGTTTCAATTCGTAATACAAAACTGACAATTTTAAACAAGTCTCCGTTTTGTTCATTTTGAGTGAAAAATAACTATATGAAAAGAAAAAAGTATAAATTGAAACAAAAATAAATAAAAGCCAATTAAAAGTTGATTCATAATCAATAACGTTAATTGATTTTGTATATGAAAAGCTTAATTGCCATACGCGAATTTGTAATAACCTCCATAAAACTCATACCAAATTATTTTTTTTGAAGGATATATTCTTATTTCATCAACAAATTAAGAAATAAGACGAAAATCTAATCAGGATTTGTACAATATTTGGTGATTATACGTCAAAATACTATGATCCTAATTGTAACATTCCGAAAACATCAATAAAATTTATGAAAAAAAATTAAAAAACCAGCATCTCACCTATTCACATATATCCATTTGTGTGGTGATAATGAATGCAATGAATTGTTTCTTCAACAATTTTGCTGACACGGTTACCGTTTGCGATGTGCGATGTACTATGTGCGATCATTAAATGTAAATTTTACATATCCCATTCTTTGATCACTGCTCACAGAGTGTTTAATGTTACTGACACTTTATTGTAACAAGTATGTAAGTTAAATGTTGTATGTATCAAAACATGCAAAGTTACCATAACTTTTTTAACCAGGCCTTGTTTCGTTAAACAAATATTTCCTGCATAAAAATATATTTCGGCTATATAAAGGAGAAAATCGCGACACTTAACAGTACTCCTCGTCCACCCAGACCACACAGCACATCCACAAATATTTCAAATGTAAGTACAATGATTTTGATTCTTTTGGTCTTTAATTATCGCGTTTGTTTATTCTAGAGTTACTTAATTTTGCATAGAAAGCAAATTTATTCCTCACATGACAATTGGCCTGAACTTATGGCTATATAAGGGGTACAATATTGTGACGAAGCATTACCCTTGGAACAAATTTCAGACTTCGCATCATTTCTTAAAGTCTTCCGAATGTAAGAAAAAACAGTTTGTCTTGATTTATTTTCGTGACTTAAGTATGAATATTTCAAATTATTGCAGCAGTTTATAGTGATAAGTTTTGCAGTTTAACTGCTTGTCATGTTTTATTTTTTTGATCTTATTACCGATAATAATCAAAGCACAGAAGGCGCTGAATTTGTTTGGGTCTCAGAATGTCAGAAAGGTGAAAGTTGTGAGATTATAAACCAATTTGTTTTTGTATAGTGCCACCAATGCTTTCCAGTGTTTTAACTGTAGTTAATTGGCTATAAGACTAATTGCAACACTGATAGTTAATTTAATGTTTATTTCACTAAAAAAATGTATAAAAAAATGAGTTGCCTCAACTGGGATTTGAACTCCAGAATTCTCTATTAATAAGCGAGCGTGCAAACCCCTCGGCCACGGTGAAGTTATATATAATAACTATCTGAAGAAAACCATATTATTCTAAATTAGGGTTTGTACCTCTTATTATTTCGACGCTAAACCAGTTGTTTAACACAGATGTAAATAATCATGGAGCTTACTGTAAGCATGTATATCTACAAAGAATGAAACAATATTAGAAATCTTTGACCATTCGGGAACTACTTTGCTTGAAAATTAATGCGCCTGTCATTTGACAATCTTTACGCATTGATCTCCCCTGAATATTTCGGCGTTAGTGTACATATAAAGGGAAGTAACCACTTCAAAAAAGTGGACTACTTTAGGCATTTGCAATTAACAGCATTTGGCTCTGAAATTTCGCTACCATTATTTGTTTGGTCTGACGACCCAAACAAATAAAAATAATTGTAGGAAAATATCAGCACTTTACATATACATGTATGTAATTTGTAGTTTTCAGTAAATTTATATAAACTTATTAATGCACATGCAAGCAATTAAAAAAATTACAGACGATGCTTACATTCTGTAAATATGAATGCTTAATTCGTAGCTCATGCGTAAAAAGGTAACAGGATAGAGCCCTCTTTTGGTAAAAGTTCTGGCGATAATTGATAGATAGCCATTGAATTCTATTAATAAAACAAATTAAAAACATTCAAGTTTAATTGAGTAAATACGTTAATTGTCAGACATATACTTTATAAACTAACATTTCTTGTAATACTGCAAATAAACAACTGTTTTCCTTTTGTTTGCAGAACTGATCAAAATGAACCCACTTCAAGTCATGCTGATCTCCGCCTTGCTGGCATTAACCAATGCATATAGAGGTAAGAACAAATTATGAAATTAAATTACACCATCTTAAATCTAAATATAAATATTGAAATTTATCAAAACCAATATATCATATCTGAAAAAAAAACAACACGATATTGGTTTTAGTTCCGTAACGAATGTGTAAAACAATATTTTAATTGTTTGCATGTTACATACTTTTTCAACTAGGAATCTAATATACAACTATTTTTACTCCCTTTGTTAGATATAATTCTTTTAGTACAAAAACTGATATTGTATGCCCCGTTATTTTGGATTGTAAAAAAATATCAAAAAGAACACTTGATTAAGTGATATAAACAATTTAATAATGCAATGTACCTTTGTAATACAGGTGGCGGCGGTGGCGGCGGCATGATGATGCCTATGGGCGGCGGTGGAATGGGTGAGTACGATTTTGTTTTACTCTCAAACGAAGAATATTAAATATGAAGACTTGAACATTAAATGAATGAACAAAAATTAAATATGTTAAAAATGTAATCTATTTTTATTTCAAAAGTGAATGACCCGCTAAATATAAGTACAATAAACTACTATTATAGAATTTGATTAAATAAAATTTAAATTATAAAAATTAATACAATTTTAATTTAATTATTCCAGGTGGTATGGGTATTGGTGGAGGTATGCCGATGGGCGGTGGTAAAAATGGAGGCGGCATGGGAGGTATGTAGTCATGTTTCTCAAAACTTAAAATTTGATAAAAAATGTGAAATATCTAATGAATACCAGTGGTGATTGAAAATTGAATGATGTATTTTATATGAATAGGAATGCAGATGCCAATGCCAATGCCAATGCCTATGCCAATGCCAATGCCGATGCCAAGACCAATGCCCAAAGCTATGCCAAGACCTATGCCAATGCCAATGCCCATGCCTATGCCAATGCCGATGCCGATGCCAATGGGCGGAAAAGGAGGCAAGTCATATTTGTTAATCAAGATAATACAGATAATATGTTTTAAGCCTAGAAAAGTATAAAATTATTTTCATTCAATAAAGTTAATAACATTCGTAATTATAGATATAAAGCAAAAGTATAATCATTACTTGAATAATAATAATAGATTTATGCAATGTTAATCCCAGGTATGGGTGGTGGTATGCCAATGATGCCAATGAACGGTGGTATGGGAGGTGGTATGCCAATGGGTGGTGGAATGAACGGTGGTATGCCAATGGGAGGCGGTAACGGAGGAATGGGCGGTGGAATGATGATGCCAATGGGAGGTGGAATGGGAGGTGGTATGCCAATAGGAGGTGGAATGGGCGGTGGTATGCCAATGGGAGGCGGCAAAGGAGGAATGGGCGGTGGAATGGGCGGTGGTATGCCAATGGGCGGTGGAATGGGCGGTGGTATGCCAATGGGTGGGTGGAATGGGCGGTGGTATGCCAATGGGTGGTGGAATGGGCGTGGTATGCCAATGGAGGCGGCAAAGGAGGAATGGGCGGTGGAATGATGATGATGCCAATGGGAGGTGGAATGGGAGGCGGTATGCCAATGGGAGGTAATATATTTTATATAACATATTATATCTCTTTGTTCAATAAAAACGAAATAACTTAAATATTAAAACATAATTTCGTTATGATGGTTCAGAACAATAATCTCCTTTTACGTTTTGAAAATATGATTATTATTTTTTAAGATTTTTGCGAAGATCTTCTATAACATTCATTTTAAAATTGTTTATTTCATGCCTGGAATAAGTTCAAATTAAAAAAAATACATCAACTTAAAATGTTTTATCACATTATGAAACCTTTGTAAAATAATGCCTATTTATTTCAACCTTGTTTACTCTAACAGGTAGAAAGTATTAAACAATTCCGACGGGATGACAAGACTTGACTTTGCCATGGATTTTGACGATGCTACAATCAGAAATATAACGTGTCAATCATGATGTGTATTCACACCGGCGAGTTCTCGGATGACAGCACCAGTATATCAATTTAATGAACAATTTTATCGAAGTTAATTTGAAAATCAGACACTAAATGGTGTACATTGATTACTATGTAGTCAAGAGACATTGTGCATCTATAGCTAATTGATATTAACTAAAAACCAAAATAGATCTGATTATTCGTTTAATGTACTGAGATTAATGTGTCATGCATTTTAACCTATGTTCTCGTCTTTTTGTGTTGTACATATTGGAGTTATGATAATAAAATGCATTTTGAAAAACAATGAAGTTTATCGTTTTTAGGTACCAATGAAAGTTAAGTAATTATATATATAAAGTATGGTGTGAATTATTCGATATGTAGAAAAATAAGGATAGAGTGACATCAGAAACATCAAATTCTATTCCGTAACTTGTATTTTGAATAGGCTTAAAAGATATTTTACTTTGTAGTTAGAATAGTATATGTTTATATCAAAGGCTTATAGACCTGCATATGGATGTTATGCTGTTCGTTATATTAGTTGATGTAAGTAAAATAAACAATCCCATATGATATAAACTCTTTACCAGACCTTTTAATAGAAAAAAAATGGATTGCTGTAAAGGAATGTATTTTCACCTTTACTTTTTCAATGTCGCAACGATGCATTCCGAATAAAGTATCAGTGTACACATTACACTGTTTCCGATATATTACTTTACTTGTTTGCCGGCTTCATCTTTGGTCAATTGAAGATACGCTTCTTTTATTGCAGAAATTTATCGAAATATAGGAAATATTCTTTCTGAATATGTCTAACTGCACAAGCTATGCTTGGAAAGCTGCTTTCCCACTTTCCCTATAACTGGCCGAGTCAATTTTGTCCTTCCTTAGAAAAAACCCTGCAAGTTTGTTTTTATAATGACAAAATGTATTTGTACCATGTTTACTAAAAGTGTTTTTAAAACATAACATATCTTTTCTCTGTGTACTCAAAATATGTTCATTTTACATTTAATAAACGAATTTGTAGAAAGCAATATTTTCAAATATGAAATTTAAGCATAGTTTTTCTAAAGTTTACTTATTTCATATTATTGAGAGGCATTATGAATTTGGAATATTAATGTATATTTAATAGAGTGTCTATAAAGAGTGCATATCAGATAATTGATTGAAATTAAAGTTTATAAGAATTAATTTCCGAAATGCATTGGATTAGGAGTGGAGATTTCACCGAATGTCCTTTAAGTCGTGAAATGCTGTTTTTACCAAATTGCATGATATTTGAAACATTATTAAAACTTTCGTTTTTGTTTTTTTTTTGTTTTGTTTCTATTTTCAAAATTAGTAAACTTGTCAAGATAAAAGTAAGTATGCGCAATAAACATTTCTTTAGAGCAATTATACACATATCCATTTTACATGACAAATACTCTAAAATGCCATAAAATAAAAAGATAGCCTCCATTAAAAAAACTGGAGAAAGTGTGATACCTCAGAAGCATTAATCACAACAAATTTCATGAAAAATGCAGTTTGATTGAGTCTGTACATGAGGGATAATGGAAAGGTGCAACATCTCTGATGCCCTCCAGTACCGGCTTAAGCGGTACTCATTTTTTAAGAGCAGTACTCACTTTTCAACACTTAAAAGGGCTGGAATCAATGATCCCGAAGGACAAAGAAAATAAAGCAACACTAAAGTAAAGTACAGGGCAACTTTTTATAGTTGACACCTGCTGTTATGAAGTAAAAAAATCTGGACGACCATGATTAAAGCATATGGTCACGACTTATTTTTATCCCGAACAGATGGGATTACATTGTATCTCCATGGAAAAGAGAAGAGCAAGGGACGAAATACTTTTTCATTTCTCACATAAAGCCACGGTCTCGGATGGGTTATCATAACGTATCACTAAATTGTAAGCTTAAATGATTGATAGACGGATAACATCTTACTTGATACGGATCTTCTTCCAAAAGTCGATAGCAATAAACAAATCAATACTTTGAAAAGAGAATCTATCTTGAAGTATGCGGAATATTTTAAAGAATTTCCTTTCGAACATTATCTTCGAACAAATAATACTTGACGATTGAGTTAACAGAAGTAGAGGTAGAAATAATGACATTTTGAAAGTTGATATGACATAAAATCCATCTATAAATAACATTTTCAACTTTAAAAGTATTTTGTAAATGTAAAATGTCACAGTAATCAAAACACTTTCCGTGTAGCTTTAGTTATAAATGATTGATACATTGGACGGATAATTTTAATATTGTGAATAAATTGAACAGTGAGTACTGCTTATGTGCAATTGGTACAACTTAAGCCTCTTTGAATGGGTATGACTATGTGTTACTCTTTTGATTGCCGAGTCAGCAATTTTCACTTACTTACTATTATTGCTAATTGCTTTCAAAGGACTAACGCATAAGGATAATGAATTTTCTTAAGGATATATTGAACAATGATTGCCCTTTTAAAGTTTGTGTTCGTTTGACGCAATTAGACCTAATTTTGGACCTTATTTTCCAGTATGAAAGTGGTTTACAAGAAGAAAAATGTCTCTAACACTGCTTTTACACTGCTTTTAGATATTACGTCAGATCCATAATTTTCGATAGGCGTAATTCAGGTTTCATTTATCCTTTATGCTCAGTTCTTCTGCAAAGACAACAACAAAAAAGCTGTCCTTGTTATGAACAACTGGCTATATATCCTCTATTATCGAGGACATGCTGTTAGGGTGAATAAACAAGAACATAAAGACTTAAAACATTTTTTATTATTGAAAGTAAACTACAAAATGTCGTTCAAAAGATGTTTAAAATATTGTTTCAATTCGTAATACTTAACTGACTATTTTCAACAAGTCTCCGTTTTGTTCATTTCGAGTGAAAAAAAACTATCTGAAAAGAAAAAAGTATAAATTGAAACAAAAATAAATAAAAGCCAATTAAAAGTTGATTCATAATCAATAACGTTAATTGATTTTGTATATAAAAAGACATATTAATTGCCATACGCGAATTTGTAATAACCTTCATAAAACTCATACCAAATTATTTTTTTTGAAGGATATATTCTTATTTCATCAACAAATTAAGAAATAAGACGAAAATCTAATCAGGATTTGTACAATATTTGGTGATTATACGTCAAAATACTATGATCCTAATTGTAACAAATCGAAAACATCAATAAAATTCATTTAACAATTTCGAAAACCAGCATCTCACCTATTCACATATATCCATTTGTGTGGTGATAATGAATGCAATGAAATGTTTCTTCAACAATTTTGCTGACACGGTTACCGTTTAAAAGGAAATTACTGCCGTACTATGTGCGATCATTAAATGTAAATTTTACACATCCCATTCTTTGATCACTGCTCACAGACTGTTTAATGTTACTGACACTTTATTGTAACAAGTATGTTAGTTAAATGTTGTATGTATCAAAACATGCAAAGTTACCATAACTTTTTTAACCAGGCCTTGTTTCGTTAAACAAATATTTCCTGCATATAAAATATATTTCGGCTATATAAAGGAGAAAATCGCGACACTTAACAGTACTCCTCGTCCACCCAGACCACACAGCACATCCACAAATATTTCAAATGTAAGTACAATGATTTTGATTCTTTTGGTCTTTATTTATTGCGTTTGTTTATTCTAGAGTTACTTAATTTTGCATAGAAAGGAAATTTATACCTCACATGACCGTGGTTCTGAACTTATGACTATAATAGAGAGAATTATTAAACTATTGAGACTGAACATTACCACTGGAACATTCAGACCTCGCATCTTTCGAATGTAAGTAATACAATTTTGCTTCTTTTATTTTTATGATTTAAGCATAAATAATTCCATACAAATTGTTGCAAGTTTAGGAAAAAACCCATAGTGCTTTACATACAAACATAAGTAATTTGTAGTTAAGTTGGCAAATTTGAATGTAATAATGCAATCGTTACAGAAGATGCTTTTACTTTGAAAATATAGATGGCTCATGTGCATGTTTTCAAAACTAAAAAATCGAAGGATAAACCTTTTTTGGGCAAAGTTTATACCGATAATTGAAAGATAGACAATTTATGTTTTTGATGATATAAAACAAGCCCATTCAAGTTTAATTGAATAAATACGTAATTGTTAGACAAGGACTCTATAAACTAACATTTCGTGTAATACTGACAAATAAACAACTGTTTTCTTATTTTGCAGAACTGATCAAAATGAACTCAGTTCAAGTCATTCTGATCTCCACCTTGCTGGCATTGACCAATGCATACAGAGGTAAGGACAATTATGAAATTACATAAAACAATCTTAAACATAAAGCCAAAATTAAAAAAAATAAATATTAAACATTTATCAAAAAGTAAATATCATATCTGAATACAAAAACTATATTGATTTAAGTTATGTAACGAAAGGCTATTTCAATAGCCTGCATGCATAATGTACATGTTGCATATTGTTGAATCTAACATACATTTATTTTTTACTCCTTTTGATTAATATTATACTTATAGTACAAACTGATATTGTATGCCCCGTTATTTGGATTATATAATAATCATCAAGAAGAACACTTGATTAAGTGATATGAACAATTTAATAATGCAATTTTCCTTGTAATACAGGTGGCGGTGGTGGCGGCGGCATGATGATGCCTATGAACGGCGGTGGAATGGGTGAGTACAATTTTGTTTTAATGTCAACAAAAGAACATTTAATATGAAGACTACAACATAAATAAATAAATAAGTAAAATTTTTATTTCAAAAGTGAAAGACCCACTAAATATAAGTAAAATAAACTAATATTATAGAATTTGATTAAATAAAATTTAAATTATAATAATGAACAAAATTTGAATTTAATTATTCCAGGTGGTATGGGTAGTATGGGTGGAGGTATGCCAATGGGCGGTGGTAAAAATGGAGGCGGCATGGGAGGTGTGTAGTCATGTTTCTTAAGTGTTAAAATTTGATAAAAATGTGAAGTATGCAATGAACACCTGTAGTGAGTGAAAATTGAATGATGTATTTTATATGAATAGGAATGCCGATGCCGATGCCAATGCCTATGCAAATGCCGATGCCGATGCCAAGACCAATGCCTAAAGCTATGCCAAGACCTATGCCAATGCCAATGCCGATGCCCATGCCTATGCCAATGCCGATGCCCATGCCGATGCCAATGGGCGGAAAAGGAGGCAAGTCATATTTGTTAATCAAGATAATACAGATAATATGTTTTAAGCCTAGAAAAGTATAAAATTATTTTCATTCAATATAGTTAATAACATTCGTAATTATAGATATTAAGCAAAACTATAATCATTACTGAAGAATAATAATAGATTTATGCAATGTTAATCCCAGGTATGGGTGGTGGTATGCCAATGATGCCAATGAACGGTGGTATGGGAGGTGGTATGCCAATGGGTGGTGGAATGAACGGTGGTATGCCAATGGGAGGCGGTAAAGGAGGAATGGGCGGTGGAATGATGATGCCAATGGGAGGTGGAATGGGAGGTGGTATGCCAATGGGAGGTGGAATGGGCGGTGGTATGCCAATGGGAGGCGGCAAAGGAGGAATGGGCGGTGGAATGATGATGCCAATGAACGGTGGTATGGGAGGTGGTATGCCAATGGGTGGTGGAATGGGCGGTGGTATGCCAATGGGAGGCGGCAAAGGAGGAATGGGCGGTGGAATGATGATGCAAATGGGAGGTGGAATGGTAGGCGGTATGCGAATGGGCGGTAATACATTTTATATAACAAATTATATCTCTTTGTTCAATAAAAACGAAATATCTTGAATATTAAAACATAATTTCGTTATGATGTTTCAAAACAAGAATCTCCTTTTACGTTTTGAAAATTTGATTATTATTTTTCAAGATTTTTGCGAAGATCTTCTATGACAGAAAGACGACAATATTCAATTTAAAATTGTTTATTTCATGCCTGGAATAAATTAAAATTAAGAAAAAAAACCCCAAAAACATCAACTTCAAAATCTTTATCAGGTTATGAAACCTTGGTTAAATAATGCCTTTTTATTTCAACCTTGTTTACTCTTACAGGTAGAAAGTATTAAACAATTCCGACTGGATGACAAGACTTGACTTTGCCATGGATTTTGACGATGCTACAATCAGAAATATAACGTGTCAATCGTGATGTGTATTCACACCGGCGAGTTCTCGGATAACAGCACCAATATATCAATTTAATGAACACTTTTATCCACACGTATAAGAAGAAGTAAATTTGAAAATCAGACACTAAATGGTGTACATTGATTACTATGTAGTCAAGAGACATTGTGCATCTATAGCTAACTGATATTAACTAAAACCAAAATATATCTGATTTTTCGTTTCATATACTGAGATTAATGTGTCATGCATTTTCACCTATGTTCTCGTCTTTTTGTGTTGTACATGAATGTGTATATTGGAGTTATGATATTAAAATGCATTTTGAAAAACAATGAAGTTTATCGTTTTTAGGTACCAATGAAAGTTTAGTAATTATATATATATAGTATGGTGTGAATTATTCGATATGTAGATAACTAATGATAGAATGACATCAGAAACATCAAATTCCATTCCTTTATAAGTATTTTGAATAAGCTTAAAAGACATTTGACTTTGTACTTAGAATAGTATATGTTAGTATCAAAGGCTTAAAGACCTGCATATGGATGTTATGCTGTTCGTTATATTATATAATAGTTTATGTAAGAAAATTAAACAATGCCATTGCATATAAACTCTTTTCCAGACATTTTAAAAGAAAAAATGGATTGCTATAAAGGAATATATTTTCAATGTCGCAACGATGCATTCCGAATAAAGTATCAGTGTACACATTACACTGTTTCCGTTGTTTACACTTGTTTGCCGGCTTCATCTTTGGACAATTGAAGATGCGCTACTTTTATTGCAGAAATTTATCGAAATATAGGAAATATTCTTTCTGAATATGTCTAACTGCACAAGCTATGCTGGGAAAGCTGCATTCCCACTTTTCCTACAACTGGCCGAGTCAATTTGGTCCTTTCTTTAAAAAACCTGCCAGTTTGTTTTTATAATGACAGTATGTATTTATACTGTGTTTACCAAAGGAGTGTATACAACTCGAATCCTTTCTCTGTGTACTCAAAATATCTTTATTTTACATAAAATATAAGTATTTTCAAATTTCAAATTTAAACATAATTTATCTAAGTTGACTTATTTCATATTAATGCAATTAGGTGTGGAGATTTCACTGAAGTTATGAAAAGCTGTTTTTTACCAAAATTGCATGATATTTCAAACATAATTAAACCTTTCGGGTTATAATTCTTTTCAAAATTAGTATAAATTAGATAAAAGTGAGCATGCTCAATAAGTATTTCTATATAGCAATTATACACATATCCATTTTATATGACAAATACGCTAAAATGCCATAAAATAAAAGATAGCATCCATTACAAAAATCTGGAGAAAGTGTGATCCCTCGGAAGCATTAAGCACAACAAAAGTACATGAAAATTGCAGACTCGGTTTGATTGAGTCTGTACATGAAGGATAATGAAAAGATGCAATATCCCGCACGCCCCCTAGCATCGGCTTGAGCGATACTCATTTTCGAAGAGCGGTACTCAATTTTCAACACTAACGGACAACAAGAAAAATATAACAACACTGAAGTAAAGTACGAGGTTACTTTTATACAGCTGCCACACATCTAGAAGAATGGGGAACATTGTAAAGAATTTTCCTTTCGAACAGTATCTCTTGACAATTGAGTTAACACAAGGAGATCTAGAATTAATGACATTTTTCAACTTGATATGACATAAAATCCATCTATAAATAACATTTTCAACTTTAAAAGTATTTTGTGAATGTAAAATGTCACAGAAATCAAAACACTTTCCGTGCAGCTTTAATCAACGACAAAGTTATAAAATGATTGAAACATTGGACGGGCAATTTTAATATTGTAAATAAACTGAACAGTGATTACAGCTTATGAACAGTTTATACAACTTAAGCCTCTTTTAAGGGATACGAGTAGGTTTTACTCTTTTGATTTCCGAGCCAGCAATATTTATTTTCTTTCTTACTATTGCAAATTGCTTTCGAATGACATTTTCTAAAAGGTGGATAATGAATTTCTTAAGTGTATATTAAACAATGTCCGCCCTTTAAACGTTTGTGTTCGTTTGACGCAATTAGATCTAATTTTGGATCTTATTTTTCAGCATTAAAGTGGTTGCCATGAAAGAAAAAATGGTTTCAATTCCCTTATTACATATTTGGGAGGTACATGGTATGCAAGCAAAAGGTGTCTCATAAGTCAGAAATGGCTGGCCCTTTCAGTAGGGGTGACACTATAATAAACAAGACCTTTTATTTGTATGAGACACTGTACTTTCAGTCCTCAAATTTAGATAATGAAAGTTTCATTACAGTTTAATGGAACTATATTTTTTGTTCATGAAGGGACAGGAACTGTTTTTTCGAAATTAATGTTCTATTTGATGTTGGTCTAGACCAATAACTTGTGTGTAAAATTTCAAAATATTCGCTCACACCTTTTTCCAGAATTATTATTTTAGTTGTGAAAAAAGAGCCAAAATCGAAAAGAGTTGCATCGTTTTTCACACAAATCGGACTAATAATGGCACAATAATACAAGTTTCAATTTATTTCTGAGTAACAACTTAATTTTCTTTTAAATATGTTTCTGTTTTAAGTGATTCAGCAGGTGTACATATGTTTATGCGTTTTGGACCTCAATGGAGTTCATATATGATAGGCGTAATTCAATTTTCATTTATCCTTTATACTGAACTGTTCTACAGAGACAACAAAGAGAAAAGGCTGTCCCTGTACTATTGGCTATATTTCCTCTATTTTTGCGAAGGGTTAATAAACAAGAATATAAAGGCTTAACATATCTTTTATTATTGAAAGTAACCTTCAAAATGTCGTTCAAAAGATGTTTAAAATATTGTCTCAATTTCTGAAGATAAGTATCTAATTTTATCTTTACTTCATCATTTTGATATCACAAAAGGTATATCATAGCGCCATGAAAATAACGTAAACATTTCAACACGATAATATAATCCAAAATGTCTTTTATTTATATTGTTCTCACCGCTGAAAAACAAGTTCCCCATTTTGGTTTTTTTATTTTGAGCGGAATGCTATATGAAAAGAAACAAATATGGATTGAAATAAATTAATAAATAAAAGCAAATTAAACGTTGATTTATAATCAGTAACATCAATATTAACTATCGTTTGATTTGAACTAAACTGATACTTAATTGATTCTTTTTCTTTTCTTTTCTTATAAGCATACATAATGCCACATGCGAAATTGTAGTAACCTCCATAACACTTATACAAGTTATTATTTAGTGGATATATTCTTAATCTGTCAACAAATAAAGAAATAAGACGAAAATCTAATCAGATTTTGTACTACATGCGGTGAATGTAATTCAAACTATATCCTAATTGTAACATGTCGAAAACGTAAATAAAACTGATTTTACAATTTCGAAAACCAGCATCTTACCTATTTACATATAACCATTTGTGCCGTGTGGCATTATTTTTAAACAATTTTACTGACACGGTTAACGTTTTAAAAGAAATTACTGTCGTACTATGTGCGATCATTAAATGCAAATTGTACACATCCCTTTCTTTGATCGTTGCCTACAAATTGTTTAATGTTACTGACACTTTATTGTAACAAATTTGTTAGTTATTTGTTGTATGTCCTAAAACATGCAAAGTTACCGCAACTTTTTAATCAGGCCTTGTTTCATTAAACAAATATTTCCTGCATATATGGCTATATAAAGGAGAAAATCGCGACACTTAACAGAACTCTCCGACCATCCAGACCGCATTTCACATCCACAAATATTTCTAATGTAAGTACAATTATTTTGATTCTTTTTGTCTTAACGTAGTTTATTCTAGAGTCACTTAATTGTTGCATAGACCGCAAATTTATTCCTCACATGACCGTTGTTTTGAACTTATGACTATATAAGAGAGTATAACTAAAACTATTGGGACTGAGCAGTACCACTGGAACACTCAGACCTCGCATCACTTCCACAATTCTTTCGAATGTAAGTAATACATTTTAGCTTGTATAATTTTCGTGATTAATTATGAATAATTCAATACATATTGTTGAAAGTAAATATAGAAAAAAACCCACAAAACTTGACATAATATTATTAGTAATTTGTAGTTTTGTTGGCAAATTTGCATTTTGATTTGTATGTAATAATGCAATCTTTTCAGAAGATGCTTTTACTCTGTAAATATAATTGCCTAATTTATGGCTCATCTGCATGTTTTCAAAAGTAAAAAATCGTAGGATAAGCCATTTTTGAGCAAAGTTTCTAGCGATAATTGTAAGATAGATATTTTGTTTAATGATGAATATATAACAAACCCATTCAAGTTTAATTGGATTAATACGCTTATTGTTAGACATAGGCTATATCAACTAACATTTTGTGTAATACTGACAAATACTGTTTTCTTATTTTGCAGAACTGATCAAAATGAGCCCAGTTCAAGTCATGCTGATCTCCGCCTTGCTGGCATTGACCAATGCATACAGAGGTAAGGACAATTATGAAATTACATAAAAGAATCTTAAACATAAAGCCAAAATTAAAAAAAATATATTAAACATTTATCAAAAATGAAATATCATATCTGAATACAAAAATATATTGATTTAAGTTATGTAACGAAAGGCTATTTCAATAGCCTGCATGCATAATGTACATGTTGCATATTGTTGAATCTAACATACATTTATTTTTTACTCCTTTTGATAAATATTATACTTTTAGTACAAAAACTGAAATTGTATGCCCCGTTATTTTTTTATTGTAAAAAATATCAAGAAAAACACTTGATTAAGTGTTAAAAAATTTAATAATGCAATGAACCCTTGTAATACAGGTGGCGGCGGTGGCGGCGGCATGATGATGTCTATGGGCGGCCGTGGAATGGGTGAGTACGATTTTGTTTTACTGTCAAATGAAGAACATTGAATATGAAGACTGGAACATAAATAAATAAATAAAATATTATTATGAAAGTTATTTCAATTTCAAAAGTGAATGGCCCACTTAATATAAGTATAATATACTAATATTATAGAATTTAATTAAATAAAATTTAAATTATAAAAATTGAATAAAATTTGAATTTAATTATTCCAGGTGGTATGGGTGGAGGTATGCCGATGGGCGGTGGTAAAAATGGAGGCGGCATGGGAGGTATGTAGTCATGTTTCTCAAAACCTAAAATTTGATAAAAAATGTGAAATATCTAATGAACACCTGTGGTGAGTGAAAATTGAATCATGTATTTTATATGAATAGGAATGCAGATGCCAATGCCAATGCCAATGCCTATGCCAATGCCAATGCCGATGCCAAGACCAATGCCTAAAGCTATGCCAAGACCTATGCCGATGCCAATGCCCATGCCTATGCCGATGCCGATGCCAATGGGAGGAAAAGGAGGCAAGTCATATTTGTTAATCAAAATAATACAGATAATATGTTTGAAGCCTAGAAAAGTATAACATAATTTTCATTCAATTTAGTTAATAACATTCGTAATTATAGATTTTCCGCAAAACTATAATCATTACTGAAGAATAATAATAGATTTATACAATGTTAATCCCAGGTATGGGTGGTGGTATGCCGATGATGCCAATGAACGGTGGTATGGGAGGTGGTATGCCAATGGGTGGTGGAATGAACGGTGGTATGCCAATGGGAGGCGGTAAAGGAGGAATGGGTGGTGGAATGATGATGCCAATGGGAGGTGGAATGGGCGGTGGTATGCCAATGGGTGGTGGAATAGGCGGTGGTATGCCAATGGGAGGCGGCAAAGGAGGAATGGGCGGTGGATTGATGATGCCAGTGAACGTCGGTATGGGAGGTGGTATGCCAATAGGTGGTGGAATGGGCGGTGGTATGCCAATGGGAGGCGGCAAAGGAGGAATGGGCGGTGGAATGATGATGCAAATGGGAGGTGGAATGGGAGGCGGTATGCGAATGGGCGGTAATACATTTTATATAACAAATTATATCTCTTTGTTCAATAAAAACGAAATATCTTGAATATTAAAACATAATTTCGTTATGATGTTTCAAAACAAGAATCTCCTTTTACGTTTTAAAAATTTGATTATTATTTTTAAAGATTTTGCGAAGATCTTCTATGACAGAAAGACGACTACATTCATTTTAAAATTGTTTATTTCATGCGTGGAATAAATTAAAATTAAAAAAAAAACAACAACATCAACTTAAAAATCTTTATCAGATTATGAAACCTTGGTAAGATAATGCCTATTTATTTCAACCTTGTTTACTCTAACACGTAGAAAGTATTAAAAAATTCCGACTAGATGACAAGACATGACTTTGCCATGGATTTTGACGATGCTACAATCAGAAATATAACGTGTCAATCGTGATGTGTATTCACACCGGCGAGTTCTCTGATAACAGCACCAATATATCAATTTAATGAACAATTTTATCCACACGTATAAGAAGAAGTAAATTTGAAAATCAGACACTAAATGGTGTAGTCAAGAGACATTGTGCATCTATAGCTAATTGATATTAACTAAAACCAAAATATATCTGATTTTTCGTTTCATATACTGAGATTAATGTGTCATGCATTTTCACCTATGTTCTCGTCTTTTTGTGTTGTGTATATTGGAGTTATGATAATAAAATGCATTTTGAAAAAGATGAAGTTTATCGTTTTTAGTTACCAATGAAAGTTTAGTTATTATATATATAATATGGTGTGAATTATTCGATATGTAGAAAAATAATGATAAAATGACATCAGAAACATCAAATTCTATTTCTTAATTAGTATTTTGAATAAGCTTAAAAGATATTTGACTTTGTAGTTAGAATAGCAGATATTTATATCAAAGGCTTATAGACCTGCATATGGATGGTATGCTGTTCGTTATATTAGTTTATGTAAGAAATATAAACAATGCCATATGATATAAACTCTTTACCAGACCTTTTAATAGAAAAAAATGGATTGCTGTAAGGGAAATAATTTCACCTATCCTTTTTTCAATGTCACAATGATGCATTCCGAACAAAGTATCAGTGTACGCATTACACTCCGTTGTTTACAGATCTATACATTACTTGTTTGTCGGCTTCATCATTAGTCAATTGAAGATACACCACTTTTATTGAAGAAATTTATCAAAATATAGGAAATATTCTTTCTGAATATGTCTAACTGCACAAGCTATGCTTTGAAAGCTGCTTTCCCACTTTGCCTACAACTGGCCGAGTCAATTTGGTCGTTTCCTAAAAAAAAACTGCCAGTTTGTTTTTATAATGACAACATGTATTTATACTGTGTTTACCAAAGTGTGTATACAACTCGTATCCTTTCTCTGTGTACTCAAAATATGTTTATTTTACATTAAATAAAAGTATTTTCAAATATCAAATTTATTCAAAATTTATCTAAGTTGACTGATTTCATATTAATGCAATTAATTAGGTGTGGAGATTTCACTGAATGCCATTTAAGTCATGAAAAGCTGTTTTTACCAAAATTGCATGATAATTCACACATTATTAAACCTTTCGGGTTATTTTTCTTTTCAAAATTAGTATAAATTAGATAAAAGTGAGCATGCGCAATAAGTATTTCTTTAGAGCAATTATACACAAATCCATTTTATATGTCAAATACTCTAAAATGCCATAAAATAAAATATAGCATCCATTACAAACGTCACAACAAAATAACATGAAAATTGCCGACTCGGTTTGATTAAGTATGTACATGAGGGATAATGAAAAGGTGCAACATCCCTCACGCCCCACTCACGCCCCCTAGCATCGGCTTAAGCGATACTCATTTTCCAAGAGCGGTACTCAATTTTCAACACTTACGGACAACAGGAAAAATATAACAACACTGAAGAAAAGTATGAGGTTACTTTTATACAGCTGCCACACATCTTGAAGTATGGGGAACACTGTAAAGAATTTTCCTTTCGAACATTATCTCTTGACAATGAGTAAACACAATGAGAGATAGAATTAATAACATTTTTCAAGTTGATATGACATAGAATCCATCTATAAATAACATTTTCAACTTTAAAAGTATTTTGTGAATGTAAAATGTCACAGAAATCAATAGAGTTTCCGTGTAGCTTTAATCAAAGATAAAGTTATAAAATGATTGAAATATTGGACGGGCAATTTTAATATTGTAAATAAACTGAACAGTGAATACAGCTTATGAACAGTTTATACAATTTATGCCTGTTTTAATGGGATACGAGCAGGTTTTACTCTTTTCATTTCCGAGCCAGCAATATTTATATACTTTCTTACTATTGCAAATTGCTTTCGAATGACATTTTCTAAAATATGGATAATGAATTTTTTAAGTGTATATTAAACAATGTTTGCCCTTTAAACGTTTGTGTTCGTTTGACGTAATTAGATCTAATTTTGGACCTTTTTTTCAGTATTAAAGTGGTTGCCATGAAAGAAAAAATGGTTTTAATTCCCTTATCACATATTTGTAGGAGACACTGTACTTTTTGTCCTCAAATTTAGATAATGAAAGTTTCATTACAGTTTAATGGGACTACATTTTTTGTTCATGAAGGGACAGGAACTGTTTTTTCGAAATTAATGTTCTATTTGATGTTGGTCTAGACCAATAACTTGTGTGTAAAATTTCAAAATATTCGCTCACACCTTTTTCCAGAATTATTATTTTAGTTGTGAAAAAAGAGCCAAAATCGAAAAGAGTTGCATCGTTTTTCACACAAATCGGACTAATAATGGCACAATAATACAAGTTTCAATTTATTTCTGAGTTATAACTTAATTTTCTTTTAAATATGTTTCTGTTTTAAGTGATTCAGCAGATGTACATATGTTTATGCGTTTTGGACCTCAATGGAGTTCATATATGATAGGCGTAATTCAATTTTCATTTATCCTTTATACTGAACTGTTCTACAGAGACAACAAAGAGAAAAGGCTGTCCCGGTACTATTGGCTATATTTCCTCTATTTTTGCGAAGGGTTAATAAACAAGAATATAAAGGCTTAACATATCTTTTATTATTGAAAGTAACCTTCAAAATGTCGTTCAAAAGATGTTTAAAATATTGTCTCAATTTCTGAAGATAATTATCTAATTTTATCTTTACTTCATCATTTTGATATCACAAAAGGTATATCATAGCGCCATGAAAATAACGTAAACATTTCAACACGATAATATAATCCAAAATGTCTTTTATTTATATTGTTCTCACCGCTGAAAAACAAGTTCCCCATTTTGGTTTTTTTTATTTTGAGCGGAATGCTATATGAAAAGAAACAAATATGGATTGAAATAAATGAATAAATAAAAGCAAATTAAACGTGGATTTATAATCAGTAACATCAATATTAACTATCGTTTGATTTGAACTAAACTGATACTTAATTGATTCTTTTTCTTTTCTTTTCTTATAAGCATACATAATGCCACATGCGAAATTGTAGTAACCTCCATAACACTTATACAAGTTATTATTTAGTGGATATATTCTTAATATGTCAACAAATAAAGAAATAAGACGAAAATCTAATCAGAATTTGTACTATATGCGGTGGATGTAATTCAAACTATATCCTAATTGTAACATGTCGAAAACGTAAATAAAACTGATTTTACAATTTCGAAAACCAGCATCTTACCTATTTACATATAAGCATTTGTGCCGTGTGGCATTATTTTTAAACAATTTTGCTGACACGGTTAACGTTTTAAAAGAAATTACTGTCGTACTATGTGCGATCATTAAATGCAAATTGTACACATCCCTTTCTTTGATCGTTGCCTACAAATTGTTTAATGTTACTGACACTTTATTGTAACAAATTTGTTAGTTATTTGTTGTATGTCCAAAAACATGCAAAGTTACCGCAACTTTTTAATCAGGCCTTGTTTCGTTAAACAAATATTTCCTGCATATATGGCTATATAAAGGAGAAAATCGCGACACTTAACAGCACTCCTCGTCCGTCCAGACCACAAGTCACATCCACAAATATTTCTAATGTAAGTACAATTATTTTGATTCTTTTTGTCTTAACGTAGTTTATTCTAGAGTCACTTAATTGTTGCATAGACCGCAAATTTATTCCTCACATGACCGTTGTTTTGAACTTATGACTATATAAGAGAGTATAACTAAAACTATTGGGACTGAGCAGTACCACTGGAACACTCAGACCTCGCATCACTTCCACAATTCTTTCGAATGTAGGTAATACATTTTAGCTTGTAAAATTTTCGTGATTAATTATAAATAATTCAATACATATTGTTGAAAGTAAATATAGAAAAAAAACCACAAAACTTGACATAATAGTATTAGTAATTTGTAGTTTTGTTGGCAAATTTGCATTTTGATTTGTATGTAATAATGCAATCTTTTCAGAAGATGCTTTTACTCTGTAAATATAATTGCCTAATTTATGGCTCATATGCATGTTTTCAAAAGTAAAAAGTCGTAGGATAAGCCATTTTTGAGCAAAGTTTCTAGCGATAATTGTAAGATAGATATTTTGTTTAATGATGAATATATAACAAACCCATTCAAGTTTAATTGGATTAATACGCTTATTGTTAGACATAGGCTATATCAACTAACATTTTGTGTAATACTGACAAATACTGTTTTCTTATTTTGCAGAACTGATCAAAATGAGCCCAGTTCAAGTCATGCTGATCTCCGCCTTGCTGGCATTGACCAATGCATACAGAGGTAAGGACAATAATGAAATAACATAAAACAATCTTAAACATAAAGCCAAAATTAAAAAAAAATAAATATTAAACATTTATCAAAAAGTAAATATCATATCTGAATACAAAAACTATATTGATTTAAGTTATGTAACGAAAGGCTATTTCAATAGCCTGCATGCATAATGTACATGTTGCATATTGTTGAATCTAACATACATTTATTTTTGTACTCCTTTTGATAAATATTATACTTTTAGTACAAAAACTGAAATTGTATGCCCCGTTATTTGCATTGTATAATAATCATCAAGAAGAACACTTGATTAAGTGATATGATCAATTTGATAATGCAAAGAACCTTGTTATACAGGTGGCGGCGGTGGCGGCGGCATGGTGATATCTATGAGCGGTGGTGGAATGGGTGAGAACGATTTTTGTTTTACTGTCTAATGAAGAACATTAAATATGAAGACTTGAACATAAATAAATAAATAAAATATTATTTTGAAAGCTATTTTAATTTCAAAAGTGAATAGCCAACTTAATATAAATAAATTACTAATATTATAGAATTTAATTAAATAAAAATTTTAAAATTTTAAAAATTTATAAATTTTAATTTAAAATTTTTTCCAGTGGTTTTCGGGGGAGGGGATGCCGATGGGGGGGGGTGGTAAAAATGGAAAAGGGGGCATGGGGGTTGTAGCCATAATTTAAAAAATTTTAAAAATTTTAAAAAAAAATGGGGAAATATCCAACGAATTTTGGTGAGTGAAAATTTTAATTTAAGGGGAATTTGTATGAAAGGAAGCAAAATGCCGAGGGGGGGTGCCAAAAGCAAAGCCTATGCCCCAATGCCAAACAGCCCCCCAATGCCCCAAAGTTTGCCCAAGCCATCCCCAAGCCAAATTTGGTATTTCCTAGAATCCCATGCCGGGGTGAAATGGGAGGGGAAAAAGGGCAAATCAATTTTGGGGTTAAAAGGGAAGATAACAGATAAAAAGTTTTAAGGGGCCCATAAAAAGAATAACATTATTTTCATTCAATATAGTAAATAACACTCGTAATTATAGATATTAAGCAAAACTATAATCATTACTGAAGAATAATAATTATAGATTTATGCAATGTTAATCCCAGGTATGGGTGGTGGTATGCCGATGATGCCAATGAACGGTGGTATGGGAGGTGGTATGCCAATGGGTGGTGGAATGAACGGTGGTATGCCAATGGGAGGCGGTAAAGGAGGAATGGGTGGTGGAATGATGATGCCAATGGGAGGTGGTATGCCAATGGGAGGTGGAATGGGCGGTGGTATGCCAATGGGAGGCGGCAAAGGAGGAATGGGCGGTGGTATGCAAATGGGTGGTGGAATGGGCGGTGGTATGCCAATGGGTGGTGGAATGGGCGGTGGTATGCCAATGGGAGGCGGCAAAAGAGGAATGGGCGGTGGAATGATGATGATGCCAATGGGAGGTGGAATGGGAGGCGGTATGCCAATGGGAGGTAATATATTTTATAAAACAAATTATATCTCTTTGTTCAACAAAAACTAAAGATCTTAAATATTAAATCATAATTTCTTTATGATGGTTCAGAACAAAAAACTCCTTTTACGTTTTGAAAATTTGATTCTTTTTAAGATTTTTGCGAAGATCTTCTATGACAGAAAGACGACTATATTCAATTTAAAATTGTTTATTTCACGCCTTGAATAAGTTAAAATTAAAAAAAAAACATCAACTTCAAAATCTTTATCACATTATGAAACCTTGGTAAAATAATGCCTGTTTATTTTAACCTTGTTCACTCTAACAGGTAGAAAGTATTAAACAATTCCGACTGGATGACAAGACTTGACTTTGCCATGGATTTTGACGATGCTACAATTAGAAATATAACGTGTCAATCGTGATGTGTATTCACACCGGCGAGTTCTCGGAAAACAGCACCAGTATATCAATTTATATTTAATGAACAATTTTATCAACACGTATAAGAAGAAGTTAATTTGAAAATCAGACACTAAATGGTGTACATTGATTACTATGTAGTCAAGAGACATTGTGCATCTATAGCTAACTGATATTAACTAAAACCCAAAATATATCTGATTCTTCGCTTCATATACTCATGCATTTTCACCTATGTTCTCGTCTTTTTGTGTTGTACATGAATGTGTATATTGGAGTTATGATAATAAAATGCATTTTGAAAAACAAACAACATAGTTTATCGTTTTTAGTTACCAGTTAAAGTTTAGTATTTATATACTAAAGTATGGTGTGAATTATTCGATATGTAGAAAAAAATGACATCAGAAACATCAAATTCGATGCCGTAATTTGTATCTTAAATATATATGCTTTAAAAAAATAATTGACTTTGTAGTCAGAATAGTAGATGTTTATGTAAAAGGCTTAACAACTTAAGTATGGATGGTATATTGTTTGTTATTTTAGTATACATGCATACGTAAGAAAACAGTGCCAATATCATATAAAATTTTCACCAGACTATTTATTTCAAATTTGGTTTGCTATAAGGGAATATAACTTCGCCTATAATTTTATTCAATGTTTCATATGTCGCAATGATGCATTTTGATGAAGAATCAGTGCACGTTATTACACTGATTCCCTTGACAACAGATGTATTTCTTGACTTCTTTGCAGACTTCATTTTTTGGTCAATTAAAGATAAGCTACTTTTATTGCAGAAATCTATCGAAAAATAGGAAATATTCTTGATGAAAATGACTTATTTGAAATGAGAATGCACAAACTATGTTTAGAAAGCTGCTTTCCCTATAACTGGCCAAGTTAATCTGGTCCTTTCTCAAAAAACTGCCAGGTCTTTTTGTAATGACAAATGTATTTATACTTTGTTTACCTAAAGTGTGTATTGTGTAAAACACAACACATCTTTTCTCTGTGTTTATTTAACATTAAACAAACGGGTGTACAGAAATTATTAATATTTTCAAATATCAAATTTGAGTATCTATCTTTAAAAAGTTAAACTGTTAAAGTTACAAGCTTTTTTTTTCATTGTTAAGTTGAGTTGAATTGACAATATTGACACTATATTTAAGATTGATTGATTTAATGGTGACTGACCAACAGTTGATATTAAAAAATGTTTAGGATCTGCTTAAAATATAACAAGACTGCCCAAATTGAACGTAACATATGAATTGGATGGATATATACAGATTTTCCATGGGCCACGTTCATGAGAATTAATTTATAAAATTTATAAAATTGATAGCGATTATGGCAAAATGCAAACAAATTTTGACTTTCATCTATAATACCCTTGGATGTTCATACATGTACTGTCACTTAAGGTAGACCATGGGTAATGGGCACTATAAGGAACGGTAAAATTGACAACATAGGACCGTTATGTGTCTTAAAGGTCACCTATATGCAAAATTAGGACAGTTATGTTCTTAAAGGTAACCTGTATGCAAAATTTAGATAAAAATAAATATGACTGACATGTATTATGAAATAATGATTATTAATGTATGTATAGTACAGAAGAATGTATATAAAGAGTGCATAAAATAACTAAATAATTTATTGTAATTTATGAGAAATTATTTCGGAAATGAATTGGATTAGGTATGGAGATTTCATTGAATGCCCTATAAGTCATGAAAAGCTGGTTTTATCCCATTTCATGATATAACAAACATTATTAAATCTATTATTTTTTTTTAAATTAGTATTTTTGTCAAGATAAAAGTAAGCATGCGCAATAAACGTTTCTTTAGAGCAATTATACACATATCCATTTTATATGACAAATACCAAATGCCATAAAACAAAAGGGAGCATCCATGACAAAAGTCGACAATGATAAAAACATAACTATGTTGACGACTTATTTTTCACTACCTTAGGTTCTTAACCAAAAGGTATCAAACACCCCAACAGATGTAATGCATTTTATTTCAACGAAAAAGAGAAGGAAAAAGGACGAAATATTTTTCAATTTCTCGAGCAACGATCTCCGATAACGTATCACTTAATTGTAAGCTGACTGAATGGGAGACCGATTACATCTTATTTGATACAGATCTTCTTCGTAATAAACATAGCAAGATTTTAAAGAAAAATGAGAGAATCAAACTTGAAATATGCGGGCCAGTTAAAAGAATTTCCCTTTCGAACAAATAATACTTTATGTTTGAGAAACAGAACGAAAGGAAGAAATAAATGACATTTCACAAGTTGATAATTATGACAAAATTCGTCTTTGAGTTACATTTTCTCATTATGTATGTAAAACGTCACAGAAATCAAAACACTTTCCATATAGCTTTAAGCAACGGCAAAGTTATAAAATATTGTACTCTTAATATTGAAAACAAAAAAGTGTGTACTGCTGATGAACAGTTTATACAACTTAAGCCTGTTTTATGGGATATGAGTAGGTGATACTATTTTGATAACCGAGTCAGCAAAATTCACTTACTTTCTATTGCAAATTTCTTTCTTTCAAGGGACCAACGTTACTCAATAATTACGAAAATTTCTGAAGGGTATATTTATAGTAAGTGTTGCCCATTATGTACACTTGACGCGAATAAACCTATATGTTACCTTATTTTCTAGTATGAAAGTGATTGAAAAGAAACAATGTATCCGATCTCTTATTACACAATTGCCGCAAGCACTGTGCTCAGTGTAATCAAATTTAAATGAAGAAAATCTCTTGAATTGGCAGATAATTTATGTTAATGATATAATAACAGATCAATATTTTTTGATAGGCGTAATCAAATAATCATTTATCCTTTAAGCTCAGTTCAACTTCAATGACAGCAACAAGAAAAATGTTGTTAACAAATCTGACCCATACCATTTAATTCTACTTCATGCACAACGACAGCACAAAATAAGACAACAAGTGTAATGAAATTATTTAATGTTTCAGATAATATTTGCATGCAAATCCTTAATGTGTAAAAAGCAATAAATCTGCTAGTTAAAAAAACGAATTCCGAAATTAAAATTCGAGTGAAATATGTTTCAAATTAAATATTTCTTTAAGTCTTACTGCAGTAGAGCAAACAACGCATGCACAAAATTAGTGTTAAAAGGTTAATATGATACTTAAAAAGCAGCATCATATTTTGTTCCGGAATATTTTATTAGTAAACGTACAATAGTCTGGTGTGTCAAATAAAAGAGACAGTTTACATTATAACTCTATCGAGAGTTAATCGACTAAAAGAATATTTATTATGAAAATAGCATAATTTGATGGTTTATAAACTTTATAAAATATATTTCATATTGAGATATAGCATCATACCCTTTGAAATATAGTAACACAATACACATATTCCACAAGTACAATCTATCTTGGTGCAATTGATGAAAGCAAACAGGAAAAGAATGATAAAATAGAATGTTGTCCAAATTTGATCTCAGCAACGTCCTCAGCAAAGTCTCAATTTTCAACAATTAATCGTTACAGAAAACAAATCATACGATTTATTTTTATTCTTAATTTTGTGTTAATATAAAAAATATACTAATACAAAATAACGTGAAATTAACAAAAGTTCATCAAACAAGATAATAGATTCCAACATGTCTTTATACAGATGTATCCGCTTCATTTTCTCCATTTTGAACAAAACATCTGAAAGGAAAGCAGCAATGATTGAAAAAAAAAACAATCAAAAGATAAAAAGTTGACTATTCATAATAAACGAAAACATTAAATTATTGTTAACTGTTACAAGTAATAAACTAAATATAAACTTTGTTTATTTTGTATTTTTGAACAACAAATTTCAATGCCAAATTTTAAAATTATTACAGCCTCCATAAAACTGAAAAGAATCCTTAAAAGGAATTGTTACCATCAACAAACTAATATAATAATAATCATTTTAAAAAAAATACGATGAATGCACGTTTGACTTCTAAACTCCTTTTGTATCATTTCGAAAGCTTAAATAAATAATTTTACACTCGTGAAAACCAAAACTTTATCCCTTCGCTTATGTATATTTGTGTGGTTATTTAAACGACAATGAAAGTGTTGCACTTATGTTTCTTAAACAATTAGATGACAAGGTTTCTGTTTTAAATGTATTACTTTCTATATTAGATCATTAACTGCAAGTTTAACACGTCCCGTTCTTTGATCATTGGTTACAATCTGTTTAATGTTACCGACACTAGACTGAAATGAATATGTTACTAATTTGTTGTATGCCTTAAAACATGCAGAGTTATCATAACTTTTTAACCAGTCATTGTGCCGTTATGCAAATATTTCCTGCATATATGGCTATATAAAGGAGAAAAATGCGACACTTAACAGAACTCTCCGACCATCCAGACCGCATTTCACATCCACCAATATTTTAAATGTAAGTACAAATATTTTCAGTTTCCTTTTTTCTTTATTGTTGCGTATGTATTTTGAGAGTTGATATAGTGTTGTTTTTAAAGCAAATGTAATGTTTTAACCAAAAATTGTTACTTCAAAAAAGTAAATAAATAAATTTTCTAAATACTTATATATTTTTTTTACCTATTAGCGCTTTTTTGGGGGTCGGAATATTTAAATATTTTCTTACCAAGTGTGTTTCAAGTTTATCTATCGACAGAAACAGCTTCGGAATTTTGCGTTTTTCAAATTCTATCAAAAATAATATATCCTTATACTAGTATTCAATGTATTATACGTAGTAATATTTAGATAAAAAAAAGAGAAGATTTTACTAAGGTACTGCAGAACGTTTTTCTATTATCATCTGATATATCTCATGAAAAGGTTTATGTTTCAGATCAGCCCAAACAATGGCTTCTGTTCAAATCATGTTGATCTCTGCCTTGCTGGCATTTACAAATGCATACAGAGGTACAAGTACAATCAGGAAACTAAATAACATTATCATACACGTAACTGAAAGCTAAAATTCAACAGAAATATTACACATATAGTTAAACAAAACGTTTGTCAAAATTTGAAAATGTTAAAGAAGGTGGCACATCTGTTATCTCTGCTTACATATCGAATAATCAATTTGCTTCATCTGAAATAAGTTTTAATGTATGAGGCATCAATAGTACGAACATTTCCTTGCTTGTTTCTAAAATATGATTATTTTAGGACACTGTACATATTCTGAATATTTATCTGTTCACATTGCATTCAATGTTAATATGGTATGAAAAGTTTAAACCATTCAAAGTTCATTGTTTTACAGGTGGCGGTGGTGGTGGTGGCATGATGATGCAAATGGGCGGCGGTGGAATGGGTGAGTACGATTTTGAAAACTGACAAAATTGAATATGCAATTAAACATTACAAGTTAACAGTTTGTATGCTTAGTCTATTTTAAATCCTCATAACCATTATAAATATAAGTACTGCATTTTTAAGAAATAGTCTTTACCTTAATCAGTGGTAACAATAAAAAAATTCAAAAACTATGTTTTTTATTTTTTTTATTTGAAACAGGCTAATAACCTTTAAATTGAATTATTTCAGGTGGTATGCCAATGGGTGGAGGTATGCCAATGGGTGGAGGTAAAAATGGAGGCGGCATGGGAGGTATGTAGTCATGTTGTGGTATGTTAAAAATGGAAAATATGAAATATCTCATTATTCATTTTAAAGAAAAAAAGAAATTGTATCATGTATTTTTATTAATAGGAATGCCGATGCCCATGCCCATGCCTATGCCAATGGCTATGCCAATGCCAATGCCGATGCCTAGTCCAATGCCAATGGGAGGAAAAGGAGGCAAGTCTAATTTCTTATTAAGATATAACTGTAGGTTTTGCTCGAAGAATAGAATAATATAATTCTTAATGAATAAAACAGCATTAGTTTTAAGAGTTAAAATTTGACTTTATGGTAATAACTTATAGTACATGTATATCAATGGAATTATGCATCGCTAACTGCAGGTATGGGCGGTGGTATGCCAATGATGCCAATGGGTGGTGGTATGGGAGGTGGTATGCCAATGGGCGGCGGTATGGACGGTGGTATGATGATGCCGATATATGGAGGAATGGGAGGCGGTATGCCAATGGGAGGCAACAAAGGAGGAATGGGCGGTGGAATGATGATGCCAATGAATGGTGGTATGGGAGGCGGTATGCCAATGGGCGGTGGTATGCCAATGGGAGGAAGCAAAGGAGGAATGGGCGGTGGAATGATGATGCCAATGGGTGGAGGAATGGGAGGCGGTATGCCAATGGGCGGTAATATTCCAGGAAACTTTATATATATTTGATAAAATTGAAAGGTTTTTAAATATTAAAACACATTTGTGTTAGTTTTCTTCAGATATTATCATACAGCTTAATTGTGTTCATCAAGAACTCAATGCGCATATAATTAATTAATAATAAAAAGTAAAAAAGATATCATATTTATCAATATTTTATGTCAACACAACATCTCTTATTGCGCTTATTTTTCTATAACAGGTAGAAAATATTAAGCAATTCCGACCTGATGACAAGATTCAAGTTTACCATGGATTCTGACGATGCATCTATGATGGATGAAATAAATTAATCATTTGTGATGTGACTTTTCCAGCGAATTCTCTAACAGCAGCGACTTTTCTTTACTTCGATGGACACATTTAATTCAACACTCACCATATATAAACCAAATTTGAATATTTGTAAGATTAATGACTGTGCAATCAACATGTTATGCATCATGTTTATTATCGTGACCATGATATTTTACCGAATGTGCACACACAAAAAGGTCTTAAATGTGATCATTTGTATACTTGTTATATATTGATTTAATCATTTTATTTTCGCCTACATTCTCTTTTAATCTATGTTATATTATATTGCAGTTATGATATTAAAATGCATATTGAAGAAAGAGATTTTTGTTGTTTTAATTTGGTATTAAAAACACAAACATTTTAATAAAAATTATGAGCACATTTAAAAACAAACGTATCAGGATATTTGATACAGGTGTGACAAAAGTATCAGAAGTATCAGGAGACAAAAGTGCTCCTATCTCATATAGTTCAGTTCTGCTATCAAAATGAGAAATACACTTTTGAGAAGGAAAGAAAAGATATTTCAATTTGTGTAAAAAATATTATTATAATGCTTATAAAAGTTTTTGTATGGACATTTTTTGCGGCAGATGAAAGAAAACATTAATTAAAACACATAACATAGGCATATCTATTTAACCTTTTATTGTAAATGCGGACTGTCGCAAGGGGTAATAAACTCGCCCATACAATTTCCTTTCTTGAAGAAAAATAATTGATAAGGTAACATTAGATGTTGTTATATCGTACTCATTGCTGAACTCGACATATTTGAAATTTTTACAGCTTTGCTGATATTTCAGTTATTTGCTAGATAAAAACGTTTACTTATTATATAATTTTGAAGTAAAATACGATGATTATTATGATATAAAACATATGTAAATGAAAGGAGATTTAAAAAAGCGGTGACGATTTTGCAAGGGGTAATAAACTCGCCCATACAATTTCTTTTCTTGAAGAAAAAAAATTTATATAAAAACATTAAATTTTGTTACATTGCTTTGATTACGTCCCTTGACTGACTGCTTAAAACAGGTTCTGCTGTATAGGAAATCTGAGCACAATTTGACAAATATTATCTTAAATTTCTTGCAAGTGCCTAATGATATTTGCTCCAAATATCGACTGAACAACTGGACTAAAAGTCAATGTTATGAAATAATCCATCTTACATTTAGATTTATCTAACATTAAATTTCATAAGCAGTTCAAAGTCGACTTATTATCGCATGGATTTCCATAGCTAAAGATGATTTGGGCGAAACTGGGCCACAAAGGGGCAAATGAAAGACACATTTCCTCTACATCATGATTCTTTGATATGCAAGAGATTATGACACAACTTGTACACCGCAAGGATTTTTTCTTGCATATGTTATTCACATGCTTATAATATATTTGCTAATTAAGGATTGAGCTAATTTAAAAAAAGATATTGTAAGCTGACAAAAATACAACTCTTGGAATATTTCATCGATTAACATAAAATGTATTTTAAAGAACAGAAACAGAGTTTACTTTATTACAATAGTTTCCGTACCAGCGATGACTAAAGGACAAGAAATTAAATGCAACTTTAATGCGAACAAACTGATATTAGAATATATATGTAATCTATATGAATTATCTTTGTTCGAATTCAATTATTAAAGCTTTATGTTTATATATGAAAGAAGTTTCAAATTGTTTGCTGGAAAGATATACATGTATACACCTTTCTGCGATAAACATTTAGAGTTTTATATACACCCATAATTCAAAACTGGAAATGGTTTATTTAAAAATAAATACGAGAACACGTGTACAATGGGGTAATAAATTTAATAGTCTATCAAAGTTTCATTAATTCCCTAGATATGTAATACTAAAAGAAATGATCTATTTTTGTATTTAAAATATGGTATCAACTATATAAACCCCAAACGATCCTTTTTCACTTGACCGCTTAGTATTAAATCAAACATTGCTGTACATGATAATAAATCCGTCGAAGGCATTCCTCGCTCTATGACAAAAATATATGTAAAACAATAATCAAAGTTTATTTAACAGCCGATGAATACAATAAATTCCTGTTCTTCTGTTATTTTTAACACTTTGCAACCGTCAATGAAATAGTTTTACAACTGTGAAAAAAGCACATTACCTCTTCATATGTTTCCACTTGTTGGGGTGATAAAAAAGACCACAAAAGTGGCGCACTTATGTTTCATTAAAAAGTTTTACGACAAAGTTACTGTCATAAGATATTCATATCGTGCCTTATATGATCATTAAATGCAAGATTTACACGTCCCGTTCTTTGATCCGTTCAGACAAACTGTTAACTTATTGCCCTCCCTATTGCACTGGTTACGTGGGTTACGAGTTTTAAGTATAAGTTCTGCGTGTAGTTGCTAAACTTTATTCTATGGGGGTCTGTTGCCATGAGAATTTTCGCTTGTAGTGTTTGAGGGCTGGCTTTTTTGACCTTCGATAGCAGTTTCATTGGCAAAAGAATTTTGCTTCTAGCGCTAGATAGACGACTAACTTTTACTTTCGATATCATCCGCATTGCATAAAACCTGACGCATTTAATGTAAAACATTCACAATCTAGAGAATAAATTATAATTTACAAATGTCTTTGAAACAGACATCAGAACATACATTGTTTTCAAAA
This sequence comes from Ruditapes philippinarum, assembly GCF_026571515.1. Taxonomy (NCBI): domain Eukaryota; kingdom Metazoa; phylum Mollusca; class Bivalvia; order Venerida; family Veneridae; genus Ruditapes; species Ruditapes philippinarum. Next base: position 168,156 of record NW_026865748.1, read on the forward strand.
GAAAATTGATAAAAAAAGAAAAAAGTCCTAAAACATCGTATTGCTTACGCAGTATTTGATTTGATTAATTGACAATATCACAAATAAAACCGTTCTAGATCTTGACAGAAAAAATGTGAAAAGGTAAAATCATGATATACATACAAACTTTGTCATTTCATTTGTTAACATCAGTTAACAAAACAATCGTTTGAACTTTACACAATGAAAAAAAACCCCCAAAAAACCCATCGGTCTTATGATAGCAAAACAAGTTTAAAAAGTATTGGTAAATATAAAGTTATTTTGCAAATTTCATATTTTTGAGTATAAAGTAATCTTTCTTTTATTATGTTTATCTATTCATAATTACAATCAGGAAAATAAATGCATTTATTTCACATTTTCTGTACTCACATTGTTTTTTAATTCACCAATAATAACTTTGATAAGGAACTGAAAGATACATTATGAAAACAGTCAATAGATTTTTTTTCAGATCTGACCAAACAATGAAACTTATTTCGGCAATATTCGTCTCTGCCTTGATGTCACTTTCCAGTGCATACAGAGGTTTTAGAGTAAGACCAAATACAATCCATTCATCAAAGTTTTAAGATCGAGAAACAATTTTGTTTAAGGCTGAGAATGTCCCAGAAATGCTGTTATCTTTTTTTCAAAGTATATTTAATTTGGTGTCTTGTTACAGTTTTTAAAAAGTTTCCCATTGGCCATATACCTGAACTATCCTTTGCTTCTGTTACCTTCTGGCATTAGTAGATGTATAGTGGTTTAGTATTTTTCATGAATGTCTAATTACTAGTTTGTTTACAGTTTGCTACCTTCATAAAAGATAACTTTACATTCAGCTTTACTTACATGAGGTTGAAAGCTCCCTAAATGCTCTGACACCGTTATTTACACACTATGACACCCACGTGCCCTTTCTAAAGAAGGAAATATATATTCATTTCCGAGGCACAGTGTAAAGACATTTCCTGATAGAATTTAAATAATTGACAATACGATGTCGTGTTGAAGGTGGTGGCATGATCATGTCCAATGGGTGGCAATGGATTGGTGAGCATATTTTTATTGACTGATAAATGAACGTTTGAAAAAGAGATATTTCAAAGTGTTAAGCAATAACGAAAATATCACTTTTGCACTTACATTTAATTATGTTGTTAGCTTTTATTTTAAAGTAACGACTTTGTATAACAATAGACATACATTTTATATTAATTGGTTGCCTTTTAGGGTGGTATGCAAGTGAATATGACCGGAGGTGTACCGATGGGCGGTGGTAAAAACGGACGCGGCATGGAGGGGATGGGATAATGATTATCAAATAGACTATTACATGTTGGAAATTTAATAAAAAACATACAAAAACGTCATGGTATAAACTTATTAGAAATGTGGTTAATTTACAAACGTAGCGGTATCAACATTCAGGAAAGAAATAAAAAACAGCGTCGGAATTTGTAACTTGTTTAGCCACCATACCACGAGATTAAGAATCCTTTTTCACCATGTCGACATGTCAACGTAGTCTTGGAAACTTTCTTTCAGAACAAGCTTCTATCCTTTTATTGATTTTACTAAAATACATTTTCCTGTTTTCATTTAGAAAAAATAATGTGAGCTAGTAATGCATGTAAATTGAATAATAATTTGTTTGATAATAATAGTAAGAAGTGACAGTATGATTATTTTTTGTTGTAGCTATATACAATGTGTTGCAAAATACAAAATGTAGTGTCTATTTCAATGGTGACCGGACCAATAATTGTTTATAACTTTAACAACTGCCTAAAATGTAAAAAAAAACATATCGACTATTTTAACCAACTAAGCGTTACCGATACATTCTCAAGGACATTTATAAAAATGCCCATGTGCCAGAATAAGAAACTGAAAACAAATACGGTAAAATGTAAACTTTTTATGACTTTTACTCTCAAAAATTACACTTGGATGGGCATAATGTCACTTAAACAAGATGTTTTAAAATGCAAATAACGATGTTTGTAAATGAAAATAATTATAAAGGCTATTAAAGTAACTACGACAAAAATGACATCATTACTTTATCCCTAATACACATGTATTGATATAAATTAAGTAGAGGGAAAATGACCTGTGAGATTTTAACACCGTAAATTTGTTACTTACACGTAACTTACATGTGCTTGAATAGCTCGAACACTCTCCGTACATCCCCTTCTTTGATCCTGTCTTACAAAAAAGCAAAGAACAGCATCCAAACATTGTTCAGTTATGTTGTATGTTAACTTTGACGATGAAAAAGGTGTTGATACTTGTTACTGACACAAATGTTAAAGGGGCATTCCATAAACATTTTTTTCTTTTTAAATTTAAACCATTATTTGCAATGTTGATTTTTTTTCTTGGAATGAACAATAAGCCTATTTCAGTAATCGAAAGACAAATTGTTGTATCTTCCCAATTTAGAAACAGTCCTTTTAAAATTTACATTGATAGTGGATAAAAAAGTTACTTTTAACTTCTATGTATATTGACAAATATAAGCATAAATAAATCAAATAAACTTAGAGTAATAAACTTTGTTTGTTATCAATAAAGATTACAAACATATGCCAACAAAAACACATCTCTTTATCTTTGGTTTTTATTCACTCGTTTATCCGAACAGGCTTTGTCGAAGGGAAATGACAAAACTGGAGAAGTAAAATGTTAAAATAAATGACCAAGCTATTTAAAACATTTTTATTTATCTTTCTAAAGGACAAAATGTATGGATTCAATGTACTTGCATTTTGTCAAAAATAAGTTTTAAATCAATGGACAAATGCGTTTTCAAGATATTCATAACATTCTTATACAGCTTACTAAATGATCATAATAATTTTGTGAAAAATTAGTTTAAGAAAAAGCACAAATGCATTTATTTTATTGCATATATTTATAATGTCTACTTCATTTTCTTATTATTATTTGTTCGTTCGTCTGTTTGATTTTGCAGCTTATTTTTTTTATGCCGAATTAACACACGCCTTGGGTCATATCCGGCGGTCCATTCACCGAACCGGCTTTTTTAGATGGATAACTAGCCAGTATATTCGAATTTCTCCATGACTGACTTCTAATCCCACATGATCTAATATGTTTATAATTAGAAATAATATTTCTTTATGCTTTTAATAGAATTAAACAACTATTAAACTATTAATAATCCACATTAGCGGATAATTTCATTCTGTTTTCCTGCGTTCATATATAACGAAAACAAATATGTATATATTTTTTTTTGGTAAATGGAACTCACGAAATAAAATTCAATTACTTTGCGAACATCCATCGTAAACACACAAAACTTCCGGTCGCAAAACTTCTACTGTAAGTATGTGTATGTTAAGCAAGTCACGTGACCATGAAGTAGAGCGTTCGTTCCATATAAGAACGGAGGAGAAATAAAAAAACGCAGTAGACCTCCTGGATATTTTCGGACCTCATTGTGTTTTCACACGTCTATCAATGTAAGTAAAAATGATTTTTAATATCAAAACTTATTTTGTTACAAAATGAAATGTCCTTGTGATTAAAGTTTAACACAAATTTTACCAGGATTTAAAAAGCAAAGAATTCGTTATATATACAGCTATATTTATAAGGTGATTTATAAACATTTATTGCAAAATAAGTAGAATTTAGTATGATGTGATACATATTTTGGTATCAAATTAAGTTCGTTTTTTTTTTTTTCTTGAGTATTTTTCTTCCAATTTACTTCGGCTTATTTGAATAAATATATTGATATTTCAAAATTTCATTTCGAAGCGATTTTCACACAACATACAGCAATTTAATACAATACGATGATCAAGTGGATTTAATTGAAAGCTAATGCTGAAAACGATAATTGTTATTCTCTCCAAATTGAACTGGAAACTAATGCTAAAGGTTTATTATAATTCGCTCCAAGTAACTTTTTTTTCAGCTTAATTCCATTGCTTTGTATTTCAGTTATGGAAGACTTATTTTTACATATACGAACTTTATTATAAGAATAATCATCAAACGTTATTCATAGTCAAGATTTTTTTCTATCCGTTAACGCGGGAAGCACATACCAAGCTCTCATGCCGCACTGTTCTCTATTAAATGTCAGCGCACAACCTAATCTAGAAATTTCTATATAGATATTGTCATACGTTTACCTCATTAGGAAAATTACATAATAAGTATATTTTAAGCTTAAATACTTTTGACAAATCTCAAGTTATTGACATTTTACTATTTTCTAGAGGGAAAGTTAAAGATTTTCAATCATTGCCTAAATTTGCTGTATGGAAGCTGTAAAATACCGTTGTTTTTTTAAAATCCTTCAGGATCATTGCGTTGAATTAAATTATCTAATTATCTAAGTCGGTATTGGAGGGATTGAGATGAGATGATGCAACTTTCATTAACTCTACGAACCAAGTTTAAGATTATTTCTTTTATTTATATACTTGGGTTTTCTCTTTTCCAAAAATATGTTTTTGTTTCTTTGGGTTTTACGGCACATTGACACATGACTGGCCATACAGCACCAAACACTTTGATTAATAAACCTAAAAAATGGGTTAGAACAAGGTTATAAAACGAGTTAAATGATATACATATATTCATCCTTTTTATAGTATTGTTTATTTATTTGAGTGTACATATATTTGCAGCACAAGTCAACAATGAATCCTATTCAAGTCACTTTATTTTCTGCTCTACTGGCGCTATCCACTGCATACAGAGGTAGGTAAAGTTTTTAATACTTGCATTAATATATGAACTAAAAGTTAAAGAGTGAACGAAATGGTGCTTATGCAACCCTGTCTCAGTATAATATTTATAATGCATACGAGCGTCAAATTTACGATTTATGGTCGCCCCCTGCCTGCACCGCCTTTTGTATACCCTGCCTATTTTGCACCGTTTCTGGTAAGTGTCCTACTGAGTTCCTTTCCAGCTGCTCTAAGCTGATTGATGTTGTCGTGGGCTGCGTGCCATGAACATCGTTCTCTATTACTGATATTTGTACACATTATGCTGAAAATATTGTGTATACAGTATGTCCGAATCGGGTCAAAAGTATTCTTTAACCGACTAATTTTATGACTGTGCTGGTCATTAGACCTTAAAATGTCCTAAAATTGTCAAACACATTTTTTTATTTGTTAAACATACCGACGAACATACCTTTATGACAATAAAAGATATATGTAATTGCAGGTGGAGGTGGCGGTGGGATGGGTGGTGGTATGGGCGGAGGAATGCCTATGGGTGGCGGAATGGGTAAGTTTTGTTAATCTTTGATATAATGAGATCGTAACTAAGTCTTTTCAAAATTAAGAACTGTTGTCTGGATTGTATGACAATGTGTTCGTTTTTCAAAAAAAATAAATAAAATAAATAAATAAATAAAAAAAAAATAATAGAGATTTTTTATGTTTTAGGTGGCGGCAAAATGGGCGGTGGAATGCCAATGGGTGGTGGTATGGGCGGGGGAATGCCAATGGGTGGCGGTAAAGGAGGAATGGGTGGTGGAATGATGATGCCAATGGGTGGTGGGTATGGGAGGAGGTATGCCAATGGGAGGTGGAATGGGGCGGCGGCATGCCAAATGGGAGGAGGGTAAAGGTGGAATGGCGGTGGCATGGGAGGCGGCATGCCAATGGGGAGGTGGAATGGGCGGCGGCATGCCAATGGAGGGAGGTGGTATGGGTGGAGGAATGCGGGGGGGGGGGGGGGGGAGGCGGAAAAGGTGGCATGGGCGGAGGAATGCCAATGATGATGATGATGCCAATGGGCGGCGGTGGAATGCCAATGGGTGGTGGTAAAGGAGGAATGGGAGGTAAAAAGCTTGTTATTTATTATCTATTTTACAATGAACAGTCATTTATTTGGAGCTTTATTAAGACTCATATGGTATTTTTGTGGGGCTTCAAAATAAGTATTAGCATTAAGGAAAACCTGAAAAACTATTAAAACTGGTCTTTAGAAAAATTATCTTTTATGAAATAAATATAAATAAAGTTACGAACTTAGTGAGAGGTACTTTTATTTATGTTTAAAACACTGAGGTATTACAATAATAATATACATATATCCTGATTCTAGGAGGTATGGGCGGAGGAATGCCAATGGGAGGCGGTATGGGCGGAGGAATGCCAATGGGAGGCGGTATGGCGGAGGAATGCCAATGGGAGGCGGCATGGGCGGTGGAATGGGAGGTGGTATGAGTAAAATGATGATGCAACTAATGATGGGCGGTGGAATGGGTGGTATGCCAATGGGAGGTGGAATGGGCGGTGGAATGATGCCGATGCCAATGGGTGGAAAAGGAGGTAATGCTTATATAAACAACATTACCAGTTCGTCACGTTATTTTAACAGTATCAGTTACTAGTATCACGTCATTTTTAACAAGTGTTTTACGTAGGAAAAACGTCATTATAATTTTCTAAACTTGTTTGTATTGTTTAATATATACCGTATAGTTCCAATATTCTTTAACTTTAGTGTGTCAAAGTATCACTTGAATTTAATTTCGGAACAGGAATGGGCGGTGGTATGGGTGGAGGAATGGGCGGCGGTAGGGTGGAGGAATGGGGGCGGAATGCCAATGGCGGTGGTATGGCGGCGGTATGCCTATGGGCGGGGGAAAAGGAGGCATGGCGGAGGGAATGATGATGCCAATTCGGTATGGGTGGAGGAAATGCCAAGGGAGGTGGAATGGGAGGAGGTATGGGCCAATGGGAGGCGGAAAAGGGTGGTATGGGAGGAGGGTAATGCAAATGATGATGATGCCAAGGGCGGTGGAATGGGCGGAGGCATGCCAATGGGGCGAGGAATGGGAGGTAAATATCACATGTCAAAATTCGTAGTACAAAAATGAATGAAATGGTTCAATGTTGAAAAGCGATATCAAAATTTTTACATTTCTTTGTCAGTAAA